>NW_028296539.1:400200-452688 GCF_964197995.2 Scardinius erythrophthalmus
GTGATATATATAATAAAATGCTTGAAAATTATCACTTTTGATGACAATTTGTCAGGCGGACAGCCATTTTTTTTGTCTTTTGGGGTATGTTGAGGGTGATATTTGACAGCAAAAAGGCAGCAATCCCCATAATCTTTTTCTGCTAGTTTCCCCTATGTGTCAGGATACACCATGCAAAATTGTAGGGTTATATGGCCATTTATGTAGCTGCAGTACCTTAATATTCACAATTACATCATTCCGCCAAAAGCTTTTCCCAAAAAGGGTGTTTTTTGGACCCTGAGACCAAACGGGGCCAAGTTGGGGGTGATTGTTATCAACTTGTGATGGCCCAAGGTATAAGATAATAGGAAATAATAGTGAAAAAAAGGTAGCAAAAAACATCCTGAGGAGTGGACCTGGTTCCTGGCCTAGATGAGGTCTTGTATGTTCCTGCCCTGAATACCAACAGTCATCCTCATCCAGCCTCCCGTCCTCTCATCAATGTAATTGAAGAAGGCTACCAGTGGTTAGAGAGAGTCAGAAACATTGTCGTGAAAGAAAACCTTGAAGCCGGTGAATGGATCTCATGGGCTGCATATTATGCCAGCATCACAGAGGCTACTTCACCTCCCCCATCCAAATCATACATGTTGTGTTTGGCATGCGTTTTTTGATAGAAAATTGCATACTTCACCTCCAATTGTCATGGTAAGGACAACATTATTGTTTTTTAGTCTTGGAACCTATTTTTTTTGGACTCCTTGACCTCAAAAATGTACACGTTGATACCAAATTTGTCATTATAGATATAACAGAAGCAAAGATATGGGCCTCTCAAGTATGGTTGGCGGCCATTTTTAAAAAATGTGCGTATATAAGATACAAAATGTGATCTCACTTGTGTCTTAGGATAAATTTATTTCTATGGCCCTAAGGTACTTCCATACCAAAGGGGACCTTTGCATCATGACTTGAAGACAAAAGTCACTCCCTACAATTACAGTGTTTGGTGTAGGCTCCGCTGAAGTAGTTTGGGGGGGAAAAAATCACGCGAAGAAGAACAGCCGCATCCCGAGGATGGATGAACATGAGAGAGATGCCATTGGAGACTATGTATGTAATGTATAATGTAATACAGAGATTATGTATTTATTTATGTTAATATCTGCGCAATTAATGTGTATTTAGCCTGCCTCTGCCATCAAGCAGATTGTTCTAAACAAAACAAAAAAAGAAATGTAATCGAAAATGTAAAAAACTTAATTGATCATACACAATAAACAGTTAAACAGTTTAATAAAAAAAAATACAGAAATGTAATCGATAAAAAAAAATAATAATAATAATAAAAAAAAAAACCCTCCTTGATCAAACACAATAAACAGTTTAAAAATCCAAAAATACAGTCAGGTCATAAATTACAGTTTATTCAATAAGAGAGATGAGAAAACCCTCCAACTATCAATAAGTGAAGGTAACACCTACCATATCATGAGCCAGCACCACTTATATTTCTAAGGAAATGACTTGATTGGATTCTATTTTAAGTATGGCCATTGTATAAATTGCCCCACCCAGAACCAATCATACATCAAACATTAGACAATTTGTCCCTCAGGTTTCTGTCTTAGGGTCACTACTGTTCCCATTCGAAAGGGAACTCGCACTGCGTCAGGACGCTATGGGGAACGCCCCTGTGTGAACCAGTGTCTGAAATGCTTATCTAATCACGGCAATCCTATTGGCCGGCAATAGGTGATCACTAATACGACCCGGAAGTATATAAGGGGAGCCTGGAGAACATGTCAACAGCTTTTTCATCTTCATGGACTGTTTTGTTTGTACACTTCAACCTGAAAACTTCAAAAAGGTAATCATGGCTTGTGAAAAACGCATCAGGAAGTGTGTGCATGCGTGTCTAAAATATTGATACTTGATGACACACAACTTGTGTGTTTATTCTTTGGGCTCAGAGCATGCACGATCAGTTCCTGAGGGATCTGCTTGTGCCACTGTGAGTTTTTTTCCCTTGAGAAAACTCCACTCTCGTCTGCTCTCTTCTCGAGGGAAGAGGGACAGACATCTGTACCAGGCGATTCAGGTTCCGCTTGCGCTGAGACAGTGCAGAGACTGGAATCATGAGGTTTTTCAGAGGGAGCTCGCTGAGGAGGTTGAGAGAGTTGTTAATCTCTCAAGCCCTTCAGAGACTCGCAAGAGTGAGCTGCAGGATGAGGATGTGTTGTCACTAACATCCTCTGATCCAGCAGCGAGTGCTCTGCTGTGTATAAAAACAACCAGCCCAAGAGAGCAGGAGATGGCTGATGAGGGTGAAGAGGATATACAACCCAAACCCTCACAGCCACCCTGCACCGCGTATTTTAATCTGTTGAGTGTTATGGAACACACTTCAACAAGGCTTCTGCTGTCGTTGGAGCGTGTGAGGGAAGAGAACGCTCGTGACTGACTTGACGAATGTTTTTTTTCCAGCCATAAAGCTCCAGCTCTCATGAGCCTTCTATTCCTGCCGGATCTACACAATGAGATGAGTTCAGCGCGCATTCATCGCCATCAGCGAGCTATGCAGTCTCATGGCTGGAGAGGCATCGACACTAAGTGCTCCGGCCCTGGAAGTAAGTGTGCTCTTTTTGTGTTCTTAGGGAGATAGGCCTCCATTTTGTGAATGTTGTTTAGGCCATCGCTTTATGGGCAGCAGGTTGAGCTCTGTAGGTCTTCTTCTTTTACATGAGTTTTTAGTAAGGTTGAATAATAGGCCACTGTTCCCTGTTAGGAAGTATTAAGGGGGTGTTAAATATCGTTCTCTTACGAGAGTACTCTCGTGTTGCGTAAGCTAACTTACACTATAGGAAAATCCCTTTTCTCGAGAATACTGAAGCCAAAAAATTATCCTTAATATTTGCATTAATTTAAAACGCATTGCTGCACAGAGCAGACCTAGGCGAGACGGCTCGCGTGCCTATTGGTTGCTCTGCAGCAACTGCTGCAACCTATCAAGGGACTGCTCGTGCATATCACGTCCCGCCAGAAAGGGCATGGCTTATGTCTATATAAGCCCAGTCCAGATAGGGTGTTCTTTGATTTTTCATCTCTTCAGCGAAGTGTACACATCGCTGGATCTCTGGAAGAAGCCTGCGCCATCAAAGAGCTCTACAGCGGGACGAGCCATCTGCATCGCAGAACCAGAAGCCGGCCGTCTTCTCGCCGCTTCACCGCCGTTCCTGCTGCGCTATCCGGCGCCTATATCCTTTATTGATTGCTGTGTGTGTTCGCCCCGCGACACGCTCTTCTTCCTAAAAGAGCTGAGGCGTTGTTTCAAATGCCTCGATTTTCTAAATGCGGCTCTTGCCGGGCCACTCTCAGCGACAGGGACCGCCACATCCTGTGCGTTTCCTGTACCTCATTCACGGCCGGTCAGCGCCCCACCGCCCCCGCCCTGCAGCACGAGTCCGACGGGGACAATGCGGAAGAGGACAGCTGCTCTCTTGTCGCTTCAGAGAGCGAAGGGTGGTTGGGCTCCAATCCGGACCCCGCCCCTTCCTTGCAAGAGTTGAGCGGCGTGCGGGCTGAACTTCTCTGCCTCCTCATCAAGGCCGTGGAGGACCTCAGCCTCGATTGGTCGCTGCCCGAAGAACCCACGCCCAACAGACTCGACGGCTGTTTCCTGCCTGGTCGACGCTCGACACCTCACACAAGGCCTGCTCCCTTCCTGCCTGAATTGCATGAGGAGCTATCTAAGAGCTGGAAAGCGCCATTTTCTGCCAGGCTGCGGTCTACTGTCTCTTCGACGCTCTCTAATGTTGACGGCGCGAAAGACAAGGGCTACCTCCTCATTCCTCCAGTCGAGGAAGCGGTAGCCACACACCTGTGCCAGCCATCCGCGGGGTGGCAGTCCAAGCCCGCTTTACCCTCCAAAGCCTGCCAGACTACTTCGACTCTGATCGATCGCGCCTACGCCGCCGCCGGTCAGGCCACTTCAGCGCTACACTCCATGGCCGTGCTTCAAATTTACCAAGCTAACCTTCTCCGCACTATGGATGAGGTGGGCCCGAATCCTGAGAATTTTACGGACATCAGAAGCGCCACGGACTTAGCTCAAGTTTGCTGCACAGGTCATCGGGAGAAACATGTCGTCTCTCACCGTCACCGAGAGACACTTGTGGTTAACTCTGTCCGACATGAAGGAATCTGACAGAGCCACTTTCCTCGACGCGCCCGTGACTCTGTCCGGTTTCTTCGGCCAGGCAGTGAAAGGCTTCGCTGAGCGCTACTCTGAGGTGCAGAAAACATCGCAAGCCATGCAACATTTTATCCCCAGACGTTCCAGTTCCGCAACAGGTCGCTCAAAAAAGCAGCCGCCTAACCGGAACACAGCACCACCGCCGCCTCCGCCGCCAGCTTCACAGCGCCGTCAACCAAGGGATTCTCAGCAGCGCTCGCGCTCTTCAAGCCGCCACAGGCCACCTCCCCCCCGGGGACCCAGGCCCAAGATAGCACTGAATCCTGAGCCCCCAACGTCTTCCTGACCACCCTGAGAAGACTAAGATGGTCGAGTCCCGCTGCGGCCGGACCGCCATCAAAAACAGCTCGCTTTGCTCTCATAGTTCCCTTCAACAGAGGTGACTGGAGAAGTGTATTTTACAGCCAACGAGTCCATTACACAACCTGCTCGCCTGTACCCAAAGGCCGTTTTCACGGCCACCCAAATAAATCTTAAAAAGAGCAGTATATCTGTCTGTCCGGCTCACACCGAAGGTGTTATAAATGTAGGAAATGTGCCCACTTCCCAGTGTTCACCCCTACACACAAGCACAGCCCGTTTAATGATACACACTCATTCACGGCCCACACTAATAAAACCGGCTCACGCCGAGTGTGTTTTCAATGTAGGAAATGTGCCCACGGTTCAGTGCTCACCCCTACCCATAACACTGGTCGCTTGGTGACACACTCTCACTCAGAGCCCCCATCTATAAACACAAAAAGTGTTCTATGTGTAAAAAGTGTGCGCGCCCCTCAGAGCTAGCGCTCACTGACAAACACTGTACGCTATGTGTCACACACAGCGACCAGAGCCCACATGCCATTCTTCCCCTAGCTTTAAGTGTAAAAGCATGGGAAATGATCCCGGGCGTGTCAGAATGGGTGCTGAACACTATAAAGCGAGGCTATTCGCTGCAGTTCGCTCGCAGACGCTTTCGAGACAGGGTCGGAACTACGGTGAAAGTCGAAGTAGCACATCTACTTCGTACCGAAATAGCGAATCTGCTGAAAAAGGGGGCTATAGAAACCGTCCCTCCGATACAGAGCGAGTCGGGTTTATACAGCCGGTATTTCCTTGTACCCAAAAAGGATGGTGGTCTCAGACCCATCCTAGATCTCAGGCGCTTGAACAGAGCCCTTATGCAGAGATCGTTCAAAATGCTCACGACCAGACAGATCCTCGCGCAAATTCGCCCGAGGGACTGGTTTATCTCAGTGGATCTGAAGGATGCCTATTTTCAGATTCAGATAACTCCCCATCACAGGCCTTTCTTGTGATTCGCCTTCGAGGGCCAGACCTATCAGTACACCGTCCAGCCGTTCGGTCTATCTTTAGCACCTCGTACATTCACGAAGTGCATGGACGTGGCGCTCGCCCCCCTGAGACAACGGGGGATGTGAATACTGAACTATTTGGACGACTGGCTAATTCTAGCGCAGTCAGAGGACGAGCTGATAACACACAAGGCTTTATTACTCAGCCATTTACAAGACAATTGGACCAAGAGCTCGATGTCTCCCAGCCAGAAAATTTCCTTTCTGGGAACAGACCTAGACTCTGTGTCAATGACAGCGTGGCTTACGTCACAGCGTGCGCTGCAAATACAGTGCTCAGCAGCGTCATTCAAGGTCAGCAGTATTCTTCCTCTCAAAAGCTTTCAGAGGATGCTGGGCCTTATGGCCTCGGCCTCGGCAGTGCTTCAGTTGGGCTTACTTTACATGTGCCCTCTCCAGCACTGGCTGAAGACGCGGTTTCCGCTTCGAGCATGGACATCCGGCCATATTCGCCTCAGGGTGACCCATAACTGCGTCACGGCGCTGGAACCCTGGAAGGTGGCAGACTGGTATCAGTCCGACGTGGATCTGGGAGCAGTCTCGAAACTGAAAGTAATCTCGACAGACGCATCCAACTCAGGTTGGGGTGCCCTCTACGAGGGCAGGCTGGTTTTTGGCTTGTGGGCAGCCCAAGAAGGGCGCTTACACATAAACTGTCTGGAGATGAAAGCGGTCGAGAATGCTTTGGAGCATTTTCTCCCCTTCTTAAAGGGTCACCTCCTCCTAGTCTGCACGGACAACATGGCTGTGGTGTCTTACATAAACCGCCAGGGCAGTCTCAGATCGCGGAGCCTCCACACACTGGCACAACGCCTCCTCGTGTGGTCTCAACACAACCTGCACTCGTTCAGAGCGGTGCATGTGCCGGGCTGTCTGAACGTGGGTCCAGACATGCTGTCCAGGGACAACGTTCCCCCAGGGGAGTGGTCCCTGCACCCCCAGGTAGTCCAGTTTCTATGGGACACCTTCGGCAGAGCGGAGATCGATCTCTTCGCATCGTCAGACAACGCGCACTGCCCAATATTTTTTACAAAAAACAGGGACGCGCTGGCCCACAACTGGCCCAGCCGCCCGCTCTATGCGTTCCCCCCGATCGCTCTGTTACCACAGGTGATCAAACGAATCAGGGAGAACAAATGCTCTGTGCTCCTCGTGGCTCCGCTCTGGAGGAACCATGTGTGGTTCCCGGAGCTGATGCAATTGACAAACACGACACCATGGCCGATTCCGGTGAGGAAGGATCTCCTCTCCCAGGCCAAGGGCGCGATTTGACACCCACGCCCGACCTCTGGGCCCTGAATGTGTGGGCCATCAACGGGTACACGCTGAACTCCCAGTAGGAGTACTAAACACCATTACACAGGCTAGAGCGCCCTCGACTAGACGGCTCTACGCTTTTAAGTGGTCAGTGTTTTCCAGCTGGTGCTCAGCTCAAAACCTAGATCCACAACGCTGCGAGGTTACGGAGATTCTCTCCTTCCTACAAGAGCTTTTGGACGAGGGCAGGTCCCCCTCCACGCTCAAAGTGTACGTTGCAGCCATAGCTGCGTTTACGAAACCACTGTATGGCCAGTCACTGGGAAGGGACGATCTCATTATTTGCTTCCTTATGGTGCGTTCACACCGGACGCGTTTAGCGCGTCAGGCGCGAGTCATTTCAATGTTAAGTCAATGCAAAGACGCGTTACGCGCGTAAAAAATTCCTGCGGCGCGTATGAGGCGTTTAGCGCGGTGCGGTAGACGCGAATTCGCCTCATTCGCGCGTCAAGTTCGCGCGAATGACGCGAATTGAGCGTCTGGCGCGTTAAGCGCGTTACGCGCGAATGATTTTATTAGTGCTATTTGTGCATTTGTGCACAGGTTTCATTTTTGAAGGCTGCAGCTCCATTTATTATCAAAACAAAAATAAATCACAGATTAGGTGCGGGCGAGGGTGAACCTCGCGCCGGGCTGTACAGCGCGGGCTCGTCAGGCAGCGACCACCACTCGAGGCCGAGGCTTATACGGCCTACGCTTTCCTCGTCAGCGTCCTCACCGTTAGGTCCACCAAACCTACCTCCTGGAGCAAATTGTGAAACCCCTGAAACCCTCCGGAGGGTTTGGTGGACCCGAGAACAGCGACGATGTCCACTACGCTGCTGTTTCTGCTCTCCAGAGCATATACGAGCGGTGACTCTCTCGATTAATGCTAATGCTAATGCTCGATAAACATCTAAAAAAAGATGGCCGCCAACAGGTTTCGAAACTTTCGCCTCTGACGCGCGTGATGCGCGTAAATTTCGATTCAAACTTTTGATTTTACGCGCGTCAATTTCGCTCTTGACACGCGAATGCACACAAAGTGGTCAAGCGTATAACTAGACGCGGCAGGCGCGAATTTGACGCGCTGTTCGCGTCCGGTGTGAACGCACAGTTAGAGGGGCTAGGAGATTAAACCCTCCTTGACCCCCCTTGGTTCCTGTCTGGGACCTTTCCACGGTCCTGGACGCCATGAAGGGTGACCCCTTCGAACCATTTCAGTCTGTGGATATGCGGTATCTCTCTTTTAAAACCGCTTTTCTGGTGGCTCTCGCCTCAGTCAAGCGAGTGGGTGACCTGCACGCGCACTCTGTGAGCGCTGCGTGCATTGAGTTTGGGCCTAACGACTCTAAAGTCATTCTCAAATCAAGATACGGCTATGTCCCCAAAGTGCCTTCGTTGCCCTTTAGGCATCAGAGCCCATTCCACCAGAGGCATGGCCACTTCATGGGCCTGGTCCAGTGGGGTTTCACTCCAGGATATTTGTATGGTGGCAGGCTGGGCCTCTCCGTCCACATTTATAAGGTTTTACAAACTGGAAGTTCCGGCCCTACAGGCTAAACTGCTGTCAGTCTAAACATAATATCCACAGCTCTGTTCGAATCAGCTTCGTCCAGACTGCATAATATACTCGTACTTCCCATACAGAGTTAAAGCCGGCAGCTCAGGCTGACTTAGGTCCTTCCTGACTATGTTAATGCATTTCATCTGTCCCTCTCGGCTCAGATGTCTATCTTGACTGACAAAACTGTATTAAAACCTTCTATCACACAGCTCAGGCTGACTGATGTCAACCCTGACTGTCATATTGTGCTAAGCACCCATTACTATTAAACATATATATTGTTATGTGATGTTTTTAGGCCCACTCTTTGTTGGCCTATATAATATATTACCCACTATCATGTGTACCCCGGGCACATGCCCTTGGGGCTATGTGTGGACGACCCTAGCACGCAAGGCGTTTTAAATTGGGTTCCCGTAGCGTAAGCTAGCTTATGGAACACGAGAGTACTCTCGTAAGAGAACGCTCTCGGTTACTAACGTAACCTCGGTTCTCTCTAGATGAGGGAACGAGTGTTGCGTAACCCTGCCGTGCTTGTGCTACGTTCTGGTTTTCGCTTCAGTATGAAAAACCAAAGAACACCCTATCTGGACTGGGCTTATATAGACATAAGCCACGCCCTTTCTGGCGGGACGTGACGTGCTAGGGCACCCGCGCCCTCATTGGCGCTTACGTCACAAGCAGTCCCTCGATAGGTTGCAGCAGTTGCCGCAGAGCAACCAATAGGCGCGCGAGCTGTCTGGCCTAGGTCTGCTCTGTGCAGCAATGCGTTTTAAATGAATGCAAAAATTAAGGATCATTTTTTGGCTTCAGTATTCTTGAGAAAAGGGATTTTCCCGTAGCGTAAGCTAGCTTACGCAACACTCGTTCCCTCATCTAGAGAGAACCGAGGTTACATTAGTAACCGAGAGCGTTTTCATAGGATGGTGAAATTAGGGCCCTGAAGTTCCCATATTTAGGTAGGCTATGCATACCCTTCCCATAGGCCTCCTCTTATGTTAGAGTTGTCAGGCTTATATAACGGGTAGTGCCAATCTGTAGTAGTGAACAGGTTGGCTGTATGGAAAATTCTCTAGTGAGGCTACTGTTCATCCGAGCACCTAATAAACAGTTTTTGTGTGAGATGGCTTCCTCCCTATCGGGAGATATTCTACACCACTCTGTCAAGCTCCAGATAGAACTACAAAGTCAAGCAGTGGCCCTCTTCAGGCCACCTTGATAGCCACCTTATACTAGAGCAGCAGTTCTCCTCTCACTTTAAATAGTCGTTGAGATTATAGCTCTGAACTTCAGTCACTTTATATTTGTGTGTCGGCCCTCACGGAGCTGCCTCGATTTCTGGCTTAGGCCTAGCATCTAGGAAATTGGTGGCGGTTTGCTAAGCATTCTCGCCTCAAGCCTCTCATTATCTGAGTGTAGGTTCCTTAGAGCGAGAGCCCATCAGGATAATTTATTCCTGTAAATCTAGTTGTTCCTAGTACTGGCCTCCTCTTACTACAAGAGTCGTCTAGCCAAGGCCTGCCTTTTGCACTAGGCGTAAAAATGCTAGTGGTGTTACAGGGTAGATAGCAACATAGGTAGCAGGCTATCTTCAAAAAGCCTCCCAATGCAGATATCTCATGGGCATTGTCAGGCCTTTTCTCTCTAGAAAGTAAGAAGCAGTATGCTCAGACCTCCACCCTTTAGAGCTGAGTATTGTAGCTAGTTTATCCAGCTAGGCCTTAAAATTGAAAAATGATTTTTTTGCTGAGCTGAGCCCCTTGAATAAAATAATTCAAGTCATAAGGTTGAATGTCGTTGGCCGCTTATTGTGGCCTCCATTTCCCTGGGTTTAGTAGAGAATGTAAAATCTGTCTTGTGAAAAATACAAGATAATAGGCCTCGACCCTGATACAGGGTCATGCTGATAGTACTCCCCTTGTTAGGGTCTTTATTTAGAGTACTTTGCTACCCATAGCTCGTATATCACATCACCCTTCACCACCCAGGCTCAGGTAGAGACAGATTAGTTACTCCCTCCCACTTGGGATGGTTGAGTATGCTCCCTTAGAGTGAAGCACTGCCTGGGCTGACGCCCGTGACATTCGAAGCTGTAGTCCTTACAGTAGGCCTCCTCGATAGTCCGGTAGCGTAAGATTGTACTCCATCTTAAGCTACCGGACTATCGAGGAGGCCTACTGTAAGGCCTACAGCTTTGACTTTCACGGACGCTTTTTTTTCACCTTGCTTTAAAGGGTCGATAGCACTTTTGCTGAGTACACTGCCTGTTGGTAATGTGAAATAAGTATAACTAGGCCCACAGAGAAGTCTGTGAGAGCACCTGAGAGAATCTATCTGAAGATCATTCTGTATGAACACTTAGCTCCCTAAGTCTGGTTGGAAGGTCGAAGGACTCTCACGAGGCCTCCCTGTTAGATCAGCCCTAGAGCTGGAGGCTCTCCCCTATTAGGGTCCCTTTCAGAGTGCCCAGCCTCCACATGGCTTTGAATCACTGTGTAGATCCAGGATTGGGTAGAGTTGATCCCCTCATTTGCAAGGGTTAGAAAGTGCTATGCTGAGTTCTACTCTCCAGGATACCCGTCTCTATGATCCGGTCTGTGAGCGATCTCTGCCACTATCTGCAGTCCTCCCTATCGGATGCCTCCACAAGTGAGGCAAAATATGTTAAAGACTCTGTTTAGGAAACAGACAGGTTGTGGGCAAGACTAGGTCATTAAATTATGCCAGGTCAACCTCCCTGGTGGCATGTGGGATTGGCTTCATGTCCCCCTCAGAAAGTGACTGGACGGGATTCCTTTGGACCCCCTGGCCATATTCCCTTAAAGGAAGGGAATACTGTCACTGACAACCTGTATGTGACCCGAAAGGGGAGTGTTTTTGGCATTTCAGTGAAACTGACGTTTTTTTTTATTTTATTTTTGTCACAGCCATAATTTGGCATGCACTCCCCTCAGCATGGCAGCATGGTTAGATCGTTCCCCATAGCGTTCTAATGCAGTGCGAGTTCCCTTTTGAAAAGGAATGTCTCAGGTTACGACTGTAACCTATGTTCCCTGAGAACAGGGAACGAGACACTGTGTCTTTTCGCCATGCCTCTGGGATGCCTGCTGAACAGTCCCTTCAGACGATAAGTTGTTGACATGTTCTCCAGGCTCCCCTTATACATTTCCGAGTAGCACTAGTGATGATGTCATAGGCTGTCGCCGGCCAATAGGATTGCTGTGATTAGATAATTGTTTCAGACACTGGTTCACGCGGAGGCGTTCCCCATAGCGTTCTGACGCAGTGTCTCGTTCCCTGTTCTTAGGGAACATAGGTTACAGTCGTAACCTGAGACGTTTTCCACAGATATGCTATATGGAAAATGTTGACAAAAACAATTTTAAATGATTACATAATAAACTATTTTTATTAGAACATTTTTAGTATGCACAATTTAGTTAATTTTATTTATTTACAAGATAATTATTTAAATCTAACAGCTGTGACAGCCACATCCTAAATAAAGCCTTAGTTCTTATCTATTGTACAGGATTTGTACCCTCACTTAAGAAATAATAAAAAATAATTTTAATTATTCATTCATTCATTCATTCATTCATTCATTCATTCATTCATTTATCCTCAACATACCACGACAAGACATCCAAATAGCAGCCTCCGATCTTGAAACTTGAAACTACCAAAAGAAGCAACCAGAGACCGTCAGAAAGAGATAGTCACAAATTGTGAAGCTTTCCTATTCTGCATATAAGAATCACTGGTGCATGTCCCTGGAGCTCCTGATTAGGTTTACTCACTCACACGCCTGTCATCAATTACTCCTCTTTGACACATGGACCAGTCCACTTCATGGAGCTCACAGGGGGTTTTCAACACTAAGAATGGTATGGCCCAGTCAGACAAATGGAAAGAAAGGAAGATTCAAAGACCATAATATCCATCGTACATCCAACATTATTCTCCCTACATGCTTTTGATAATGTTGCAATGTAATGACCTCATGAGGGAAGATCCATAAAGCTGTCTGTCATTTGATTCCACTGCCTGAGCTCTGAGAGGAAGCAAAAACATGTGTGTCCTATTAGCCAGGGGACATTTATTGATGGCGCAAGCTGTCGTAGAACATGAATGCTAACAATCAGGAAACAAGGGCCTTCATGCAGCACAGTACTGATGAGCAAAAGTCTGCAATGAATCACATATGAAAATGGGGTAGAGGTGCTATGTTTTCTTGAGGAGAAAGAAAGAAAGAAAGAAAGAAAGAAAGAAAGAAAGAAAGAAAGAAAGAAAGAAAGAAAGAAAGAAAGAAAGAAAGAAAGAAAGAAAGAAAGAAAGAAAGAAAGAATATCTATCTATCTTTCCATAATACCACAGGATATTCTCCCTTTGTAAATCTATATTTTGCTCTCTTGTTTCAGTGTTGAATGACAATAAAGTAAACTTTGATCCTTAATAAATGTACAGTTTAAAATCATTATGTCTATGTAAAGTCCCCATAAAACACGAAAACCCAACATGTGTGTGTAATTCTTTCTTTTTTATTTTCTATTTTGTTACTATAGTGTCTTGCACACACAGTTTTTGGCCCATTTGTACCTTCCCTCCCTCCCTCCCTCCCTCCCTCCCTTTGTCTCCTTATTCTCTCATGTTCTGGAAACAGGATTGTAGAGCTGCAGCAGAGACCACAGACCCTTTCACCAGAGACATGACTGAATAATTCAGCCACTCTTTACTCTTCTCCTGCCTGCCACCCATTAAAACTGTTAGCCTCTTGAATGCACCCGCCACCCTGTTTTTTCATCCCATAGCGCTGTAAGACCTTCTCGCTTTGCTCCGGCATTTTAAAAAGCTGTGATGAGTGTGTATGTGTGTAGAGTAGCCGGTTGAGTGGCTCTCTGTCATGGCAGTAAATAAATAAATAAGCAGGTGTGTATAAATGTGTAAATAGGGCTGGCCACAAAGCTGACAACTGAGAGAGAGCCACCATGCTGCATCATGACAAGACGAGAGAGAAGTGTATCTCCAGGGTCCTGTCCACTCCATGTCTTTCACTCCTCTCTTTCTCGCTCTCTTTCTCAGGCGTGCCGTGACCAGACTCACTCACACTTACAGAACCTCTAGATTTTGATTAGGCTCAGTCCAGGGCTGGTCACACCACAGTTTTATGGTGTTAATTCAGAGGGCGCCCCAGAAAGGTTGATGAGCTATTTTACCACCACTTTCTGCCAATGTTACTGTTTCTACCTCTGTTTCTACCTCTACTTCTTAAATTCTGTTTTTCCATTTTTCCTTCACTGATTGGGTTTTTTTTTTTTTTTTTTTTTTTTTTTTTTGCTTTAGATAATGTTTTAGTCACTTTACATTCATTAAATCTCTTTGTTTATGCAACTAAAACTGTATAACTGTAAAACAATATTTTTTATAGTTGTAAATAAAGATTATTTGAGTATGTTTTACAAGAAACTCAACATTTAATTGATGAATTGAACGCATAACAGAAAGATGAATTGGAATTTAAAATGGAATGACAGGAAGAGGAATTTACTGAATTTGTATTTAATAAAAAATAAACACAAGTGATGCAATTCTGTAAATACAAAGACAAGGAGCAATTTTTTTTTTGAGTGTATATAAACTATATATAAATATACAAATATTTACAAACTCAAAATTAAATATTTTTGCTGCTTATTAAGTTACTTCAATAGAATAAGTTAATTCAATACACTCTCAGAAAAAAAGGTACAAAAGCTGTCACTGTGGCGGTACCTTTTCAAAAGGTACACCTTTGTACATAAAGAGTGCATTTTAGTCCCTCAAAGGTACATATTGGTACCAAAAGTGTACATATTAGTACCTAAATGGTACATATTAGAACTCTTTTGAAGGGTACTGTCCCAGTGACAGCTTTTGTACCTTTTTTCTGAGAGTGTACAGTTCTTACAAGATGTTGTTACAACTTTCAAACAATTTACTTAATCCATTTGAGTTAACACTGTGTGAGTGTTAATTGAGTAGTATTGTAGAAACTGGGAACATGATTTCCCCTTCCAATCATGTTTTGGACGGGAAAGGATAGGGAATGTAAATGTAAAAGTGTTATTTTATGCATGTTTAGCTAGACTTAGCATTGGGGTGAAGTGTAGAGCATGTGGTTTGCACTAACATGAAAGCTAGTTGCTTTAATAAAAAGCAGCTCAAGTACTATGAGAATGCCATGGATGCACCTTCATAATTCATCTTGACAAACTTTGTTTTTATAGTTAGAAATTGCATAAATAACACAAAAATAATTTAATTCTACTTCCTTGCATTCAAATTCAATTGGCAATTTTGCATTTATTTTAAATCTGTCCATTGCATAAATTGCCACACCAACACCCATAATCATGCATTACACTTCATGGTGTCCCTCAAGGCTCTGTCTGACTTTGAACTTTGATGTCGAGTAAGATATTATTTAAGAAGTAATTGTAAAATATTATATAAGAAACGTTTATTTTATTAGCTGATTTTCACACAAAAAAAGTGTCAAGTCAACATTCAATTCAATTCAATTAATCTTGAAAAACTTTGTTTTTTATTTAAAAATTACATTTCTATTTCTATTTTACATTTTCAAATTATTGAAATTGTACAGGTATGTGTTTGCATGATCTGTCTCATTACCCATACCCTCTTAAAGGTCCTGTTCTTCGTGATCCCATTTTTCAGACTTTAGTTAATGTGTAATGTTGCTGTTAGAGCATAAATAATACCTGTAAAATTATAAAGCTCAAAGTTCAATGCCAAGCGAGATATTTTATTTAATCCTCTGGGGTCTGAAGTGTTTTTGGGGTCCTTGAGATGGTCTGACATGCCCTGACATTTGTGCTTTTTTCAGTTGCTTATAAACATATTAATGGCAAAGGTGTAATTACACTCTATTTAGCACAAACAGGGCTGCCATAATATGTGAGCAACATGTATGTACATGTTTGTATTTTTGAGAGAATAATGTTTATGCATGGTTATTGAAAAAACTAAAAATGAAAGTTTCTGAAATAAGGCCACACAACACAGACTAAATATGTGTCCACAAGACTTCTGAATAATGCAGAAGTTTTTTCTTCAAAATGATGTGAAAATCATCCTTCCTAATCATTCACATAAAACAATACATTGATTTAAATTTTGTAAGACACTTTTTGTTTGGAAAGGCAATATGCGAGTGGGTGTCAACGATCCAACACCATCATGCATATAGAGTAGTTCACACCTGAGAATACAATGCCCCGCATAATGGGGCTGCATAATTAATTAGCCTTTCATTCAGGTGTGTCACTGAGCCACAAGAAAGAATGCAAGGACTATATATATATATATATATATATATATATATATATATATATATATAATTGGTTCACAGTTGGAAACACAGTTATTATTTAAAGAGAAGGCTTATATTGACCTTTTAAGAGTTTGTTTACATCTATCCTTGTATATATATATATATATATATATATATATATATATATATATATATATATATATATATATATATATATATATACATATATATATATATATATATATATATATATATATATATATATATATATATATATATATATTTGCTATTTTATTAAAAAGGTTATACAATTACAACAACAATTACAATTTTAACAATAATCTTTCTTTGTAAAAACTAAAGTATACATTTTATCATATTAACAAACACTATAACATCTTAGTTGATGACTTTATTTTTTACAAAACATATATATATAATTTCTGTTCATAAATGTTATATATATATATATATATATATATATATATATATATATATATATATATATATATATATATATAACATTTATGAACAGAAATTGACAACATTATAAGCTTATTTGATGTGACATTATTTTACAGTAAAAACTTTATAATCTAAACTTGGTCCATAAATCAAACACGCTTGCATGTAATAATATGAAACTCGGTACACATATAGATCTCATCGGGCTGAACAACTTTCATGCTCTAAGTTTTACGCCAGCCCAACTGGAAGTCAACTATTTAGGGTTGTTGGAAACGCATGCTTAGGAATTTGAAACACTTCTCCTAGGGAATTCACCCGGTCAGCACCAAACTCGGTGTGCATGAAGTCAAGACATTGAGGATGAAAAATTGCCAGGGGATTTTTGATATCTCGAACGGTTTGGCTGTGGCGAGGAAACGGATTTATGGCGAATAAGGGACACAGGAAGTGTATTATAACTTCAGCATACATTAACTGATCTTGCTGAAACTTCCAACATTTATGAACAGAAATTGGCAACATTATAAGCTTATTTGATGTGACAGTATTTTACAGTAAAACTGCACTTCCTGTTTCGAATGCGCATGCGTCGCGTCTGAGCGCGTTGTTGTCTTTGGAGCTCCATCGATTGATTTATAATTCTTGATTTCTCTTTAAACTCACTTACAACGAACATTTTCTATTTTTCTCACCTCATAGTTACAACGCGGATTGTTGAGCAGACACGTCTCAAGCCTAGTGATCCAACGCTGGATACTCTTATAGGTTACGTCCGTGGATCACGGCTGAACGCGTCTTCTCCGCACTCATTTACAAACAAACATTTTTTTTTTCTCTCGCCTATCGTGCGTCTACTCTACACCCGTACCCGTAAAAAGACGGATTATATCCAAGACTTAAGCCATAAATTAGTATTAATATTGATAGCATCACTGGTAGCGTCGTTGCTAACTTAACTTACTGTCCATCTGTTAAAATGGCGAATATATCAAATGTAAGTAGTTTACCTTTTGGTGCAGGTGAGGACACATTTGAGCTGCACGCGGTGCAGTCTGAGCTGGAAGCTGTTGAGAAACAGATCCACGACCTTTTAGTGAGAAAAGCCGAGCTGATAGACCGGCGGTTAGCTCTTGAAACATCGCGCGCCGAGGCACACAAATCAGAGACTAACGTTACTAACCCGATGACTCCGACCTCGTCTACTCCGTGCGTTCCTCAACATCGGTCCCGTACGTCGAGGTCGCGATCAGCCATGGTCTCGTTCACCCCGGCTCCAACATGCCATCACGAAGCCTGGATTTTTCCGCAGCGGAAGACACGAGCCAGGTCTAGACCAAGAAAACTCTCTCCGACCCTCCCGGTTTTCGAGATATCCACACAAAACCGTTTCTCCCCTCTTCGCGAAAACAGAACGCGATGCTGTGATCATCGGCGATTCCATCGTTCGACACGTACACGCTACGTCAAATAAAAGTAAGGTGCATAATCACTGCTTTCCTCGTGCTCGCGTTTCTGAAATCGCTGCTCACGTTCCCGAGATTCTGAACGAGCGCGTCGGAACTGTGGTCCTGCACGCGGGAGGGGCAGACATCAGACTGCGCCAGACGGAGGTTCTGAAGAAAGACTTCAGGAATCTGATCGATACGGTACGCAGCACATCGCCTGATATAACGATTATTGTGTCAGGACCGCTTCCCACGTACCGACTAGGTCATGAAAAGTTTTGTAGATTATTTGCGCTAAATGAATGGTTAATGTCATGGTGCAATGAGCAGAAACTGCTCTTTGTAAATAATTGGAATCTGTTTTGGGAGCGTCCTAGGCTTTACCGTGCTGATGGCTTACACCCAAGCAGATTCGGATCGGATCTTCTGTCAGATAACATCTCCAAAATGTTAAATACCTTTTGACAAGTAACCAAAAGTTCAAATCATAGTCTCTGCTGCACCAATTTAACTGATATAAATAGTGTAGAACATTGCATAGAAACTGTGTCTATTCCTCGTTTAGTGAGATCAAATAATAAATCTACTGCAGGATCTAGAAAAAATCTAATTGTTATTAAACCAGAAAATGTTGCTATTGGTAATCAAAAACAATTTCTAAAGCTAAGTCTTCTAAACATTAGATCACTCACACCTAAGGCAGTTATTGTAAATGAAATAGTCACAGATAATAGCTTCGATGTACTTTGCCTTACTGAAACCTGGCTTAAACCAAATGATTATTTCGGTCTAAATGAGTCTACTCCATCAGGATACTCCTATAAGCACGAGCCCCGTCTGAATGGTCGTGGCGGCGGTGTTGCAACAATCTATAGAGATTTTCTCAATGTTACTCAGAAAACGGGTTATAAGTTTATTTAATTTGAAGTACTTGTACTAAATGTTACGCTCTTAGATGTTCGAAAAACATCCCTATTATCTCTAGCCTTGGCTACCGTATATAGACCGCCTGGGCCTTACGCTGATTTCCTAAAAGAGTTTGCAGATCTTCTCTCAGACCTATTAGTTAACTTCGATAAAGCATTAATTGTTGGAGACTTTAATATCCATGTAGATAATCAAAATGATGCGTTAGGGGCTGCGTTTACAGATTTATTAAACTCCTTTGGGGTCAAGCAAAACGTTACCGGACCAACTCATCGATTTAATCATACACTCGATTTAATTATATCACATGGAACCGATCCAACCGATATAGATATCATTCCACAAAGTGACGATGTCACTAACCATTACATGGTAACTTGCATATTACGTACTCCTGTAATATATCATGCTGCGCCGCGTTATCGATTAGGCAGAACAATCCTTCCATCCACCATAGATCATTTTTCAAATAGCTTATTGGATCTGTCTCAGCTGCTCAGTGAACCCAAACAAACAGATGAACTTGAGGAATTAACTAGCACTATGAGCACCATTCTCTCTGGATCATTGGATATTGTTGCGCCCATTAGATTAAAAAAGGTCAGAGAGAAAAGTAAAGCACCATGGTACAACAATACTACGCGTGTTCTAAAGAGAGAAACCCGTAATTTAGAGCGTAAATGGAAACAAACTAACTTAGAGGTCTTTAGAATCGCATGGAAAGACAGTATGTCACGTTATAAAAAGGCCCTAAAAGCGGCCAGGGCTGAGCATCTCCGCAAACTAATAGAAAACAACCATAACAATCCTAAGTTCTTATTTAACACCGTGGCGAGACTAACAAATAAACAGATGACTCCTGAACAAAATATTCCATTACAGTTTAGTAGTAATGATTTCATGAAGTTCTTCACTGAGAAAATAGAAAACATCAGAACCACAATTGTAAACGTTCAATCCTCAATCGCGCCTTATAATTCAGCCTCAATTATCACCCCGCAAGAACAATTACAGTGCTTTACAACTATAGAACAAAAAGAGTTAAATAAACTTTTTACTTCATCTAAAACAACAACATGTTTACTAGATCCTATTCCAACTAAACTATTGAAAGAAGTGTTACCTGTAGTGGAAGAGCCTCTCCTCAATATTATTAACTCGTCTTTATCTTTAGGTTATGTTCCAAAAACATTTAAACTGGCAGTTATAAAACCTCTCATTAAGAAACCACAATTAGATCCGAATAATTTAGTAAATTATAGACCCATTTCAAATCTACCTTTTATGTCTAAAATACTAGAAAAAGTTGTGTCCGCTCAACTGGGCTCTTTCTTACAAGAAAATGACGTCTATGAAAAGTTTCAGTCTGGGTTCAGGCCGCATCATAGCACTGAAACTGCATTCGTTAAAATCACAAATGATTTACTTTTAGCTTCTGACCAAGGCTGTATCTCAATATTAGTTTTACTTGATCTTAGTGCTGCGTTCGATACTATAGATCATACAATACTCTTAGATCGATTACAAAATTATACTGGTGTTCAAGGACAAGCATTAAGCTGGTTTAGATCGTATTTATCTGACCGCTACCATTTTGTTTATTTAAATGGAGAAAAATCTATCATAACTCCAGTAAACTATGGAGTGCCGCAGGGATCTGTGTTAGGCCCTCTATTATTCTCAATATATATGCTGCCACTTGGAAATATTATAAGGAAACATGGAATTAGTTTCCATTGCTATGCTGATGACACTCAAATCTATATTTCATCACGGCCGGATGAAAACGCTAAATTATCCAAATTGACAGAGTGTGTTAAAGATATAAAAGATTGGATGACGCGTAATTTTCTTTTATTAAATCCAGACAAGACAGAGGTACTACTTATCGGTTCAAAAAACCACCCACAAAACCTCTCACAATACAACTTTAACATAGTAGGATGTCCTGTTACTTCATCCTCTACAGTAAAAGACCTGGGTGTTATATTAGACTGCAACCTGTCTTTTGAAAATCATATTTCATATGTAACAAGAACAGCCTTTTTCCACCTTAGAAACATTGCTAAGCTACGTGACATGCTATCAGTTTCTGATGCAGAAAAGTTAGTTCATGCATTCATGACTTCGAGACAAGATTACTGTAATGCATTATTAGCCGGTTGTCCTGCATCCTCAATAAACAAGCTACAGTTAGTCCAAAATGCCGCCGCTAGAGTTCTAACTAGATCAAGAAAATATGATCATATAACACCGATTTTATCATCACTACATTGGTTACCTATAAAGTCCCGTATTAATTACAAGGTATTGCTACTGACTTATAAAGCCCTAAACGGCTTAGCTCCAGTCTATTTAACCGATCTTCTATCGCCCTATAATCCATCGCGCTCTTTAAGGTCACTAAATTCAAGGCTTTTGGTCATACCTAGGATATCCAGATCCACCAAAGGAGGGAGAGCATTTTCACATTTAGCACCAAAACTCTGGAATAGTCTTCCGGATACTGTTCGTTGCTCAGACTCGCTCTCCCAGTTTAAAACTAGATTAAAGACGCATCTCTTCAGCCAGGCATTCATATAATACTTATAATCTTACAGTTAAATCCGACCTCTAGCATATAAACGCCAGAGGAGAACTGGCCCCAGACTGAGCCGGGGTTCTCCCAAGGTTTTTTTTTCTCCATTAGGTCACCTGATGGAGTTTTTCGGTTCCTTGCCACTGTTGCCTTTGGCTTGCTCAGTTGGGGATATTTAATTTAATTAATCAATCAACGATACTATTGATCAGCATTACCAAACGTAGACGTTCCACTAGAAACAAACATTGATGTATTGTTCTAATTTATTGCTGTGAAGCTGCTTTGATACAGCCTGTGTTGTGAAAAGCGCTATATAAATAAACTTGACTTGACTTGACTAAAAACTTTATAATCTCTCCGATTTTTACTCATCTCAGTATAGCAATAGAGTTCGGTAAAAGCTGTTCATTCATTCACACACAAAAACGCGATTCATTTTGAAACAGTATTTTTGCCAGCTGTAGTAGCTACACAACAGCGCGCATCTGTGCATTCATTCATTCATTCACATGCAGAAATGCGATTCATATATACAGTCTTTTTGCGTGTACAGACACTATTGCGATTAGAACAAAGCAAATATATAACTGACCTATTCCTCATCTGGATCTGTTGCTTCTCGAAATGAAACTTCCAGCACTTCTGAGGTAAATTTTCCAGGATTATTATTAAGATAGTATTATTCCTCACAGCGTCGTAAAGTACATGAGTCTGAAAGTGAACTCGCGGTGTGTGTTATCCAGCTGATGTGGGCGTTTCACAGGTTTACGTCCTGAGATCATTTGCGTTTGAATAGTGCGCGCTCTCCGTGGGCGGAGTCACATTAAAACATAATGAGCTTAGATGAGAACGACTGACATCTCTCTCTTTTCATACATATTACATAAACTGTGAATATTTGGTTTTTATAAAAATTACTTCATAAAAAAAGAGAATTCAAGCTTCATGCCTGTGTGTCTGTATGCCTGTTTGACTGAGTATTCGCTGAGTTACAGTTCATTTTCGGACACGTTTCAGAATTGACTTCACTGACACAGAGTAGGCAGAACTCGCATCATGTTTATTAGGGCCCAAGCCCTGAAAGGACGAAGGCCCTATTGTTTTCGGTAGGATTATTAGGGCCCAAGCCTTGAAAGGGCGAAGGCCCTATTGTTTTCGATAGGATTATTAGGGCCCAAGCCCTGAAAGGGCGAAGGCCCTATTGTTTTCGGTAGGATTATTATTATTATTATTTTTCTTACGACTATTCAGGCATTTTTGGGGCCCTTAACATGCTCAGAAACTCTTGAAACTTTGCACACGAGTCAGAACCCGCGGCCATCAGGGCCGGGCTGAAGCTGGTACCCGGGCGTGGCAGGAGGGCTCGACAGCACCCCCTAGAACGGGGTCTGAAAACTTGGTCCATAAATCAAACACGCTTGCATGTAATAATATGAAACTCGGTACACATATAGATCTCGTCGGGCCGATCAACTTTCATGCTCTAAGTTTTATGCCAGCCCAACAGGAAGTCGACTATTCTTTTTTTTTTTTTTTTTTTATAATTGTTTAAGTTTAAAAACAGCCAGAAAGTTTTTTTAGTCCAAAAAATGAATAAATCATGTCATTCATAGTGCTATACTGCCCTCTTGTGTTCAAAATCAGGTAGGCCTATTGTATCTATATGAAATATACTAGGTATGTGACGGTGAGAATATTTTACCACCAGTTAATCAACGGGTTAATCAACGTTAATCAATGCTGTGGAATATTTTGAGTGTATCATAAAATCAGAATAAGGTAAGACAAGTAATGTTGTCTGTCTTATATATATATATATATATATATATATATATATAGCTGCGAACAGCGATGAAGGGCCAAAGCCGGCGGCACCGCTACCCCGGTGCCTTTAGGTAACTAAAGGCAACGGGGTTGCGGTGCCACCGGCTTGGGCCCGCAATCGCTGCTCGCAGCTATATTTTATTATTATTTTTTTTTGCCTTTCGGGCACTTTTGGGGCCCTTAACATGCTCAAAACTCTTGAAACTTTGCACACGGGTCAGAACCCGCGGCCATCAGGGCCGGGCTGAAGCTGGTACCCGGGCGTGGCAGGGGGGCTCAACAGCGCCCCCTAGAATGCAATCTGAAATCTTGGACACATACAAGAACATGTATGAAACTCGGTCACATAATGTGACCCTGGACCACAAAACCAGTCTTATGTGTAATTTTTTTAAAATTGAGATTTATACATCATCTGAAAGCTGAATACATAATCTTTCCATTGATGTATGGCTTGTTAGGATAGGACAATATTTGGCCGAGATGCCAACTATTGAAAATCTGGAATCTGAGGGTACAGAAAAATCGAAATATTGAGAAAATCGCCTTTAAAGTTGTCCATTTCTATTGGCGATAATGCTGCATTCACTCACAAAAATAAATGTTTTATATATTTAAGGTGGGAAATTTACAAAATATCTTCATGGAACATGATCTTTACTTATTATCCTAATGATTTTTGGCATAAAAGAAAAATCTATAATTTTGACCCATACAATGTTTTGTTGGCTATTGCCACAGATATACCCGTGCAACATAAGACTGGTTTTGTGATCCAGGGTCACATATAGATCTCATCGGGCCGAACAACTTCCGCATTCTATGTTATTAGCTCCGCCCAACAGGAAGTCAGCTATTATGGGTTGTTTGAAAAACGTATGCAATGGAATTTGAAACACTCCTCCTAGAGAATTCATCCGATCCCCACCAAACTCGGTCAGCTTGAAGTCAAGACATTGAGGATGCTAAATTGCGGACGGATTTTTGATATCTCGAACGGTTTGGCCGTGGCGAGGAAACGAATTTATGGCGAGAAAAGAGAAACAGGAAGTGTGTTATAACTTCAGCATACATTAACTGATCTTGATGAAACTTCCACAGTGTGTTCATTGTAAGAGGCCGATCACATGGATGTAACTATTGTGAGTCAAAGTTATAGCGCCACCAACTGGCAGCAGGAAGTTTGTCATTTTCAAAATGCTTTGAAATCACCCTCTTATTTTTACTTGATTTGCTTCAAACTTTATGTGTATAATGTAGACACACGGCAGATGCAGACCTGTGAAAGGATTATTGATATCTTAGATACTGTTGCCGTGGCAACGCATCAAACTTTAATATTATTTTTTGATGCTTTTGAGACTCTTAGCATGCTTGAAATTGGATGAATCTCGACAGACACATCACATTTATTAGCCAGTAGACATGTGCAAAGTTTCAGAAACGGGCGTCGTGGAATGGCTCAGTAGCGCCACCTTTAGTCAAAAATGGGGGCTTAGTTTTTCCTAGAATCACAAAAATTGGTATGTATATTGTTCTCATCAAGCCGGACAACTTTCTAATTTAGAGTTATTAGCTCCGACCAACAGGAAGTCAGATATTTTGGTTTGAATGTGATTTTTTGGAGAATTCTCTCTCTCTCTCTCTCTCTGTGTCTGTGTCTCTGTGTGTGTGTGGGGGGTGTGGGGGATTTGTCTGTTAAGAGAAAGTTGCTTTTATAATTGTTTTTCAAGGTTTCAGGGTCTTTTGGGGCCCTTAACGTGCTCGAAAACTCTTGAAACTTTGCACACAGGTCAGAACCTGCGCCCCTTAGGGCCGGGCTGAAGCTGGTACCTGGGCGTGGCAGGGGGGCTCGACAGCGCCCCCTTGAACGGGGTCTGAAAACTTGGTCCATATATCAAACACGCTTTCATGAATTAATATGAAACTCGGTACACATATAGATCTCATCAGGCCGAACAACTTCCGCACTCTAAGTTATTAGCTCCGCCCAACAGGAAGTCGGCTATTATGGGTTGTTTGAAAAACGCATGCTGTGGAATTTAATGTACTCCTCCTAGAGAATTCATCCAATCACCTCCAAACTCGGTCAGCATGAAGTCAAGACATTGAGGATGCTAAAATGCGGACGGATTTTTGATATCTCGAACGGTTTGGCCGTGGCGAGGACACGAATTTATGGCGAGAAAAGAGAAACAGGAAGGGTTTCTCTTTTTTAATGTACTCCTCCTAGAGAATTCACGAGGACACGAATTTATGGCGAGAAAAGAGAAACAGGAAGGGTTTCTCTTTTTTAATGTACTCCTCCTAGAGAATTCATCCAATCACCTCCAAACTCGGTCAGCATGAAGTCAAGACATTGAGGATGCTAAAATGCGGACGGATTTTTGATATCTCGAATGGTTTGGCCGTGGCGAGGACACGAATTTATGGCGAGAAAAGAGAAACAGGAAGGGTGTTATAACTTCTGCATACATTGACTGACATTGATAAAACGTCAGCAGTGTGTTCGTGGTAAAAGGCCAATCACATGGATGTGACAATTGTGAGTCAAAGTTATAGCGCCACCAACTGGCAGCAGGAAGTGTGTCAATTTCAAAATGCTTTGAAATCACTGTCTTATTTTTACCAGATTTGCTTCAAACTTTATGTGTACAGTGTAGACACACGGCAGATGTAAACCTGTGAAAGGATTATTGATATCTTAGATACTGTTGCCGTGGAAACGCATCAAACTTTAATATTCTTTTTTTATGCTTTTGAGACTCTTAACATACTTGAAATTGCATGAAACTCGACAGACACATCACATTTATTATCCAGTAGACATGTGCAAAGTTTCAGAAACGGGCGTGGTGAGGGGCTCAGTAGCGCCACCTTTAGTCATAAGTGGGGGGGTTAGTTTTATCAACAGCAACAAAACTTGGTATGTGTATTGTTCTCATCAAGACGGACAACTTTCTAATTTACATGATCTATCTCCGACCAACAGGAAGAGAGATATTTTGGTTTGAATGTGGATTTTCTGAAGAATTTTCTCTCCCTCTCTCTGTGTCTCTGTGTGTGTGAGGGGAGGGGGGATTTGACTATTGCTTTTATATTGTTAATCAAGGTTTCAGGGGATTTTGGGGTCCTTAACATGCTCAAAAACTCTTGAAACTTTGCACACAAGTCAGAACCCCCTGCCATCAGGGACGGGCTGAAGCTGGTACCCGGGCGTGGCAGGGTGCTCAACAGCGCCCCCTTGAAAGGGGTCCCAAAACTTGGTTCATAGATCAAACACGCTTGCATGAATTAATATGAAACGTACTTGGTTACTTACGTAACCTCGGTTCCCTTAGAGATAAGGGAACGAGTACTGCGTTGAAAACGCTGTGGGAAAACTCCTTTTCTCGAGAATATTGAAGCCTTTATTTTAAAACGCATTGCTGCAGCACATGCGAGAGCTAGAAGCTCGCGTGAGCGTGCTGATTGGCTTGTGCAAAGCAACTGCACGAACCAATGGCGGAACAGCAGAAGAGCGCGAGCCAATCGGGGCGCTTGGCACTCTGCCAGAGTCAAGCGCGCGAAACTGCACGTGACAGAAGAGTATAAATACACAGAGAATCCGCCATTTGACAGGTTTAAATCGACTGAAGCGAAAAGACACCTGCCATAAGAGACAATAGCACGGCAAGGCAACGCAGTACTCGTTCCCTTATCTCTAAGGGAACCGAGGTTACGTAAGTAACCAAGTACGTTCCCTTACGAGAACGTTCTCTCGTACTGCGTTGAAAACGCTGTGGGAACACTATTTAAAACGCCGTGCTTGTCGTCTTTGGCCAATCTGACTCACCGAGAGCTCCAGGAAGTACAGAATAGCCTAGGATAAAGAGACCGAATCTTCGGGCCCTTAGATATCCAAACAGATAAAGCTGGGCCAAGGGCCAGTCTTAAGAATCCCACAACACGAGATGACAACCAGTGTCTGAGTCAAAAACTAGTCTGGGTCCACAGAGCCAGCGTTAGATAGAGACTACTCATGCCTATAAGGCAGGTACCATAGAGGTCTAAGATGTGGACGGAACGGACCAGCCGGCCGCCGCATACGTTATATAGCGCATAACGTCCTGCATAGACATTTTCATAACTAGTCTGGATCCATAGAGCCAGGGCCTAGCTAGAGAGAATTCGTACCTGTGGAGCAGGGACTTTTGGGTTGTAACGTTTCACAAATGTGGACGAAACAGACTAGCCGGTCGTCGCACAAGTGTGACAGAAAAAATGTCAAAACCAGCCTGGGTCCGCAGAGCCAGAGCTTAGATAGAGAGAACTCGTGCCTGCAGAGCAGGAACTTCCAGGTTGTAAAATCTCACAAATGTGGACGGGACGGACCATCCGGCCGCCGCACAAATGTCTTCGATAGGAACACCACTTGACCAGGCCCACGAAGAGGCGACGCCTCTCGTGGAGTGAGCTCTAACACCTATGGGACATGTAAGGCCCAGTGAGGTGTAGGCCAGAGCAATGGCATCCACTATCCACCTGGACAGCGTGAGCTTCGTGACAGGAAGACCTTTGGTTCGGCCCCCGAAGCAAACAAAAAGCTGTTCAGACTGTCTGAAAGAGGCTGAACGCTCTAAATAAATTCTCAAAGCTCTGACAGGGCAGAGTGTGAGAACATCACTGAACTCTTCTGAGGTGGGAAGAGCTGACAGAGAAATAACCTGGGCTCTGAACGGAGTTGAGAGCACCTTAGGAATATATCCATGTCTTGGCCTAAGGATGACCTTAGAGTCATTGGGGCCAAATTCCAGACAGGAAGCGCTGGTAGAGAGCGCCTGTAAGTCACTCACTCTCTTGACTGACGCCAGTGCCAACAGCAGGGCGGTTTTCAGGGAGAGAGGTTTTAGGTCGGCTGACCGAAGTGGTTCAAAGGGAGGTCCCTTAAGAGCCCGCAGAACCAAAGAAAGGTCCCATGCTGGGACAGATGGCGGCCGAGGTGGGTTAAGCCTTCTGGCGCCCTTAAGGAAGCGAAGGTCGCATTTTCCTAAGGAGGCTCCGGCTTCCAAAACATGCTGTGCAGCAATGGCTGCTACGTATACCTTGAGAGTGGAGGGGGATCGACCCGCATCCAGCATCTCCTGGAGAAAGGATAGCACTCTTGGAATTTCACAAGTGTGTGGGTCGAGGTTTCGAGCTAAACACCAGCTGGAAAACACTGACCATTTATGGTGGTAGAGGCGTCTGGTAGACGGAGCTCTAGCTTCCCTGATCGTGTTCAGGACGCCCTCTGGGAGGTCCTGGGGTACCCGTTGAGTGGCCAAGCGTGTAGGGCCCACAAATCGGGACGGGGATGCCATATAGTCCTGCTGGCCTGAGCCAGAAGGTCGCGCCTCACTGGGATTGGCCAAGGGTCTGTCACAGACAGCCGTATCAGCTCCGGAAACCAAGACTGGGTTCGCCATAGAGGAGCTATCAGGAGCACTGCGCATTTCGTGTCTCTGATCCGTTCGATGACCTGAGGGAGCATCGAGACCGGAGGAAAAGCATAGAGGGGAAGGCTGGGCCAGTCGTGGGCCAACGCATCCCTGCTCTTTGAAAAGAAGATTGGGCAGTGACGATTGTCTTCTGAGGCGAAGAGATCTACTTCTGCCTTCCCGAAGACCTCCCAAAGTAGGAGAATCGTCTGAGGGTGGAGAGACCATTCCTCTGGGGGAACCCTGCCCCGAGAGAGCATGTCTGCTCCCGTGTTCAACGTGCCCGGCACGTGAGCTGCCCTGAGCGAGCGCAGATTGGTGTGAGCCCATAACAGTAGCTGGGTGGCTATGGCAAGCAGGTTGCGGGACCTGAGGCCGCCCTGGCGATTTATGTAAGATACCACTGACATGTTGTCCGTCCGGACCAATACGTGGTGTCCAGCCAGGTATGGGAGGAAGGTTTTCAGGGCCAGAAAAACTGCCCTCATTTCGAGGCAGTTGATGTGTAGGCGTTTCTCCGAGCTCGACCAGAGGCCGGAGGCAGGCCTGCCCTCGTACAGGGCTCCCCAACCTAAGTTGGAAGCGTCTGTTGAAATCATCCTCCTCTTGGAGACCACCCCCATACTCACGCCCTGCTGAAACCAGCTGGCGTTCGTCCAAGGGGCCAGGGCTTGAACACAGCGCTGATCCACCTTGATAGTCAATCGGCCTGAGTGCCAGGCGCGGGGTGGCACCCGAGGTGCTAACCATAGCTGAAGAGGACGCATGTGCAGTAGGCCTAGTTGGAGTACTGATGATGCTGAGGCCATAAGGCCAAGGATCCTCTGAAACGTTCTGAGGGGTGCATGAGAGCCCTCCGTGAACGATGCGGCGAGCCGCTGAATCGATAGAGCACGGGCCGGGGAGGGCCATGCTCTCATAAGAACGGAGTCGAATACTGTCCCCAGGAACATGATACGTTGGCTGGGTGACAGAATACTCTTTGAAAAATTCACCCTGAGCCCTAGACATTCTAGATGGCTGAGGAGCCAGGCTTTGTGAGTATGTGACTCCGCCTCTGACTGAGTCAGAATGAGCCAGTCGTCGAGGTAGTTTAGAATGCGCATTCCCCGCTGTCTCAGGGGGGAGAGAGCTGCATCCATGCACTTCGTGAATGTACGAGGTGCCAGAGCCAGTCCAAACGGTAGAACCGTGTACTGGTATGTCTGTCCCTCGAAGGCGAATCTCAAGAATGGCCTGTGGTGGGGATTCACTTGAATGTGAAAGTAAGCGTCTTTCAGATCTACTGAGAAAAACCAGTCGCCTGGGTGAATTTGCGCCAGTATATGTCTGGTCGTGAGCATCCTGAACGGCCGTGACATGAGAGCCTTGTTCAGATGTCTGAGATCTAAAATGGGCCTCAGGCCGCCGTCTTTCTTCGGAACGAGAAAGTAACGGCTGTAAAAGCCTGACTCGCTTAGAGAAGGGGAAACCCTCTCGATAGCCCCTTTTGCTAGCAGACTTAATACTTCGGTGCGGAGGACATGACGTAATGTGCTGCTGACCGAGGTTTGAACCACAGCGCGAAAGCGCGGGGGTCTGCGTGCAAACTGAAGCGAGTAGCCGTGCTTTATGATGTTTATCACCCATTCTGAAACTCCTGGGATAGCCTGCCAGGCTAGAGCCCGAAGAGCCAGAGGCATCATTATATCTGGAACGCCCGGAGACGGGGGCTCGAACTGATATGAAGTCAGGGGAGAAATTTTGCTCGTTTTGTGCTCTGTGTGGGTCGCTGTTAAAACAGCGTTTGGGTGCAGGGGTGCGTAACACGTGACGGGCCCATTGTCTGCATACACAACTGCTCCAGCCGCCTGAACTGAAGAGGGAGCTGTGAGAAGCACTCGAGCGATCTTCGGGGCTGGTCCGGCCGCGGCGGGACATAGACCCCTTTTCCTGCCGGTTAGGACGGCTTCTTGGGCTCATGGTCGAGCGTCAGCTTCGGTCGAGGGCCCTGGCGCCTGGGAAACGGGAATCGTTTTGCAGGCTTCAGGCGTCGAGTGGTGTCAGCCACGGGGAGGGGCTGGAGAACCTGAGACGCGGGCTTTTCCGGTCGCGGCGTGCTCTTGGGGCGCCGTTGGACCGAGCTAGAGCGCTTGGGCAGGAAGTGCCTCATAGCACTTGAAGCTTTCTGAGCCTCCGTGAAGCGATCAGCGAAGCCATTTACAGAAGGGCCGAAGAGACCGGATGGAGAGACTGGAGAGTCGAGGAAGGCGGTTTTGTCAGCGTCCCTGATCTCTGTTAAAGTAAGCCACAAGTGGCGCTCTAAGACAACCAGGCTAGTTATGTTGCGGCCCAGTGCTTGCGCGGTGGTCTTTGTGGCCCTCAGCGCCAAATCTGTAGCACTCCTGAGGTCTTTGAAGGTGTCTGGGTCCGGGCCAGACTCGTCCATAGTGCGGAGGAGCTTAGCTTGAAACACCTGCAGGGTCGCCATAGCGTGGAGTGCAGAGGCGGCTTGGCCGGCGGCAGCATAAGCGCGGCTGGCGAGAGCCGAAGTGGTCCTGCACGGCTTAGAGGGGTGCACGGTTTTAGCCCTCCAACTCCCAGCAGTGGGAGGGCATAAGTGTGCAGCGACCGCTTCCTCTAACGGAGGTAGAGAAACATACCCTTTCTCTTCAGCGCCGTCGACAGAGGAGAGCGTTGAAGAAGCTGAAGAGCGCGTTCGCACTGAAAAGGGCGCGCGCCAGCTTTTAGTGAGCTCATCATGAACTTCAGGCATGAAGGGGGCGGCACGTTGACGAGGGGCCTGTTGGCGCCCCGGCAGGTACCATTCGTCGAGGCGGCTTTTGGTAGGCTCAGCTGGGGAAAGCCAGTCGAGTCCCAGTTCTTCGACAGCGCGAGACATGACACGGAAGAGTTCGGCGTCGATGCTCGCTCGAGTGTCAATGGGATCCAGCTGAGAGAGGGGGGCGGGGTCCGCGGAGCCCGACCATTCCTCACTTTCAGATGCCGCCATAGAAACAGTGTCGTCCAGTTCTTCGGACAAACCGAAAGAGACGAGACCTGCCGCTTCAGAAGAGGGGCGTTGTTCGCTCTGTGAGAACAGGACTGGAGATGAAGGCGCGGGTGAAGCGTTCGGGGAGAGACCCGGCGTGCATTCATCCAGATGAGCGCGTTCAGGAGGCCTCTGGTCGCGCCGCTTCTTCCTACGGGGCTCACGGGGCGCCGAAGATGGAAGGTGGGCGGGAACACTCAGCGAGGCGGTGGAAGATCTGGCACGGAGCGTGGCAACAGGCATTCCGTCACAGTGGAGGCAGCCGCCTTTAGTGAGCGCTGCCTCGGCGTGCTCAGGGCGAGGCAGGCAACACACAGAGAGTGTGTGTCAGAGGCGTGCAGGGAGACCCCGCATGAGTCACACACAGTGAGCAGCATTTGAAACAACGCCGCGCGCTGTGAAAACAGCGATTTGCTCTCTTAGAATGCTCTTTTTGAGTTAGAAAAAGGATACTCGTCGGATGCCACAGGGAAACGCTCAGCTTGGCAGACGCCGGGATGCGAAGCAGTTCCGCTGGAAGGCTGTTCGACGACGAGCGGCTTCACTCGGAGAGAATCAGCGACGAGGTGAGTCGAAGTACTCCTCCTAGAGAATTCATCCAATCCCCACCAAACTCGGTTTGCATGTAGTCAAGACTTTGAGGATGCTAAATTGCGGACGGATTTTTGATATCTCGAACGGTTTGGCCGTGGCGAGGATTCGAATTTATGGCGAGAAAAGAGAAACACGAAGTGGAATAACTTCTGCATACATTAACTGATCTTGATGAAACTTCAGCAGTCTGTTCGTGGTAAGAGGCCGATCAGATGGATGTAACTATTGTGAGTCAAAGTTATAGCGCCACCAACTGGCAGCAGGAAGTGTGTCACTTTCAACATGCTTTTGACAAAAGTGGGGGGGTTAGTTTTACCCACAGTTACAAAAATCAGTACCTATATTGTTCTCATCAAGCCGGACAACTTTCTCATTTACAGTCATTAGCTCCGACCAACAGGAAGTCAGATATTTAGGTCTGAATGTGGATTTTTTGGATATTTCAGACTCTGAGTTTTTACCTACTCCTCCTAAGGAACACGAGTGAAGTACAAATCCTATAATAAAGAATAGTTTAGCATCCAAATACATTGCAAATGTTGAAGCATTTTGATTCTAATGAGAGGATTACATGAGCCCAACACTGCTGACCTTCGTTTTTATTTTTACATTAAATTTAAAGGATTTGTTGTGGAATATTTTGAGTGTATCATAAAATCAGAATAAGTTAAGTAAAGTAATATTTTCTGTCTTTTATATATACTCTGTATATATATATATATATATATATATATATATATATATATATATATATATATATATATATAAATATAGCTGCGAGCAGCGATGAAGGGCCAAAGCCGGCGGCACCGCCACCCCGATGCCTTTAAGTTACTAAAGGCACTGGGGTTGCGGTGCCACTGGCTTGGGCCCGTAATCGCTGCTCGCAGCTATATTTATTATCATTATTATTTTTCTGTCAACCTTTCGGGCACTTTTGAGACCCTTAACGTGCTCGAAAACTCTTGAAACTTTGCACACGGGTCAGAACCCGCGGCCATCAGGGCCGGGCTGAAGCTGGCACCCGGGCGTGGCAGGGGGGCTTGACAGCGCCCGCTTGAACGGGGTCCGAAAACTTGGTCCATAAATCAGACACGCTTGCATGTAATAATATGAAACTCGGTACACATATAGATCTCATCGGGCCGAACAACTTTTGTACTTTTACTTTTTACGTCAGCCCAACAGGAAGTCGGCTATTATGGGTTGTTTTGAAACGCATGCTGTGGAATTTAATGTACTCCTCCTAGAGAATTCATCCAATCGACTCCATACTCGGTCAGCATGAAGTCAAGACATTGAGGATGCTAAATTGCGGACGGATTTTTGATATCTCGAACGGTTTGGCCGTGGCAAGGACACGAATTTATGGCGAATAAGGGACACAGGAAGTGTGTTATAACTTCAGCATACATTATCTGATCTTGATGAAACTTCAGCAGTGTGTTCGTTGTAAGAGGCTGAACACAAGGATGTGACTATTGTGAGTCAAAGTTATAGCGCCACCAACTGGCAGCAGGAAGTGTGTCACTTTTAAAATGCTTTGAAATCACTCTCTTATTTTTACCCGATTTGCTTCAAACTTTATGTGTATAATGTAGACACACGGCAGATGTAGACCTGTGAAAGGATTATTGATATCTTAGATACTGTTGCCATGGCAACGCATCAAACTTTAATATTATTTTTTGATGCTTTTGAGACTCTTAGCATGCTTGAAATTGGATGAATCTCGACAGACACATCACATTTATTAGCCAGTAGACATGTGCAAAGTTTCAGAAACGGGCGTCGTGGAATGGCTCAGTAGCGCCACCTTTAGTCAAAAATGGGGGCTTAGTTTTTCCTAGAATCACAAAAATTGGTATGTATATTGTTCTCATCGAGCCGGACAACTTTCTAATTTAGAGTTATTAGCTCCGACCAACAGGAAGTCAGATATTTTGGTTTGAATGTGATTTTTTGAAGAATTCTCTCTCTCTCTCTCTCTGTGTCTGTGTCTCTGTGTGTGTGTGTGGGGTGTGGGGGATTTGTCTGTTAAGAGAAAGTTGCTTTTATAATTGTTTTTCAAGGTTTCAGGGTCTTTTGGGGCCCTTAACGTGCTCGAAAACTCTTGAAACTTTGCACACAGGTCAGAACCTGCGCCCCTTAGGGCCGGGCTGAAGCTGGTACCTGGGCGTGGCAGGGGGGCTCGACAGCGCCCCCTTGAACGGGGTCTGAAAACTTGGTTCATATATCAAACACGCTTTCATGAATTAATATGAAACTCGGTACACATATAGATCTCATCAGGCCGAACAACTTCCGCACTCTAAGTTATTAGCTCCACCCAACAGGAAGTCGGCTATTATGGGTTGTTTGAAAAACGCATGCTGTGGAATTTGATGTACTCCTCCTAAAGAATTCATCCAATCACCTCACAAACTTGGTCAGCATGAAGTCAAGACATTGAGGATGCTAAATTGCGGACGGATTTTTGATATCTCGAACGGTTTGGCCGTGGCGAGGACACGAATTTATGGCGAGAAAAGAGAAACATGAAGTGGTATAACTTCTGCACACATTAACTGATCTTGATGAAACTTCAGCAGTGTGTTCGTGGTAAGAGGCTGATCAGATGGATGTAACTATTGTGAGTCAAAGTTATAGCGCCACCAACTGGCAGCAGGAAGTGTGTCACTTTCAAAATGTTTTTGACAAAAGTGGGGGGGTTAGGTTTACCCACAATTACAAAAATCAGTAAGTATATTGGTCTCATCGAGCTGGACAACTTTCTAATTTACAGTCATTAGCTTGGACCAACAGGAAGTCCGATATTTTGGTTTGAATGTGGATTTATTTGCAAATTCAGCCTCTGCATTTTTACCCACTCCTGCTAAGTGGTTTATTTTATTCACACCAAACTTTTTCAATATGATGAAAATACATTAAAGATGCTAAATTGTGAACGGATATTGAATATCTCAAACGGTTTTGCTATGGCGAGGGATTAAAGTAATGTACTTTAATCTATATAAAAATATACTCGGTATGTGACGGTGAGAATATTTTACCACCGGCTAATCAACGGGTTAATCAACGTTAATCAATGTTGTGGAATATTTTGAGTGTATCATAAAATCAGAATGAGGTAAGACAAGTAATATTTTCTGTCTTATATATATATATATATATATATAAATATAGCTGCGAGCAGCGATGAAGGGCCAAAGCCGGCAGCACCGCCACCCCGGTGCCTTTAGGTAACTAAAGGCATCGGGGTTGCGATGCCACCGGCTTGGGCCCGTGCAGCTATATTTTTTCTTTATTTTTTCAAAAAGCACAACACTTTGTTTTTATTGTGAGTATACACAGAAATAATACACACTTAACAGGATCGATTGATGTGTGAAATTTGTTTGTAAAATCAAAGTCAACAGAGTATTTTTGAATCTCTTTTGAACTGATAAGAAAAAAAGCGAGCTGGTATCGCCGGTGATACCGCCGACCCCAGGGGGTTAACAGAAGCCTCCTTTCAAAGCCTACAGTGAACGGCCGGTTTGAACTACATCCCTCTACTTCCTGCTTTAATGACGTCACTAGAACGTTTTTTTGACTAACCTCCGCCCACAGGAATACACCAAAAAAGGGGGCGTGGTCTTGTTGCGCTCCCACGGAGAAGAGGAAGAGTTGCGTTTGTATAGTGTGTTTGTCGCCATGTCGTCGAGACGCTGTTATTTTCATCCTGGAGTCAAATCACTTTTGTTTGGCCTTCCCAGGGACGCATCTGAGCGCATGCATCTCCATGTTATGGTAAGAGGCGTGACCTTTCCGGGGAACGTGCGCTAAGCTGCTGTCGAATCACAACACAGGAACCGCTGGCACAATCAGAACTCGTTACGTATTTCTGAAGGAGGGGCTTCATAGAACAAGGAAGTCATCAGCGCGTTTTTAGGACAGTGAAAACAGCGGTAAACAGATAAGTAAATTGTGTGAAAAATACTGTGTTTTTTTACACGCGAAACATGAACACATGTTATATTGCACACTGTAAACACAATCAAAGCTTCAAAAACACAGGAAAACGGGAACTTTAACAAATCTTAGCCTACATGAAAGTCAGAAAGGTTGAAGAAAGTTCCTACTATAACTGCCTTCACCTCAGATCCCCAACCACAGTATTACGAACCTGTGGGATTTACCATGACATCACCACAGCTTCAGGACCTAGTTCTTATTATAGCATACTTATTATAAAATATCATGCCCACACAAGCGTAAGTATTGTGTGAATGCAAATGTCTATTCATGTCTTATGTAGACATGTCTTACTCATGTCTTCACTGCATGTTTCAATTTATTAAAAGTGTAATGATTGTGTAAGGTCATTAGTTCTACACTAACTAAAACTCATTGACTGCAATTGATTAAAGATAGACATTGTGCAGGAATACCAGCTACACTTCCGCTCTCATTTTCTCTCTCTCCTTTGGGAAGACACTTCTCCTTTTTCCAGATCTGGCCAATTTGGATGGGTCCCAGCCAGAGACAGATTACACAAAATCGCATATCAAACATAATCAATCTTCAACCCCTGGAAGCCATCACTCTCACTATGAATAATTACTGTTGTCCTTTGCCAGAGCCAAAATGTTGCCACTACTGTTTTTAGACCAGACTGCCATTAACTATCAAGATGTATTTAAAAAAAAAAAAAAAGTTTACCAGCCCTCCTTATTTATTTGTTTGTTTGTTTGTTTGTTTGTTTTTGACATATTCTCCCTTTCTCACTCATGTTTCGTTTCCTCTCTCTCTCTCTCTCTCTCTCTCTCTCTCTCTCTCTCTCTCTCTCTCTCTCTCTCTCTCTCTCTCTCTCTCTCTCTCTCTCTCTCTCTCTCTCTCTCTGTTTGGACATATCAAGGAGGAGGAGAAAGGACAGTGCCTTCTTCCAGCTATTAACTTCTCTCACTGCAGGTTTACACCCCATTCGGACAGGAAGACTGCACAAGTCATCATTAACCCCAAGTGCTGGTATTTGTGCTTCAGCCAACACATTTTCTGCCTACTAGAATGTGTGGCAACGCAGCCAAAGCCTTTTTGCCTCCAGACTGCACTGTCAAACACTCAAAAGGAATGTACAGCATTGTGTCTGGACAGGATGGTAAAATAGACAGGAATGGAGGGAAGAAAAGACTCAAGTACACCGAAGAAAGAAGGAGGCAGAGAAATCTTTAGATGAGCGAGCAAATCAGAGAAGGTTGCTGTAGAAATGAGGCAGCTCCAGTAGGAGGCTTCAGGAGCGGATGGCTGTCTTATCTGCTGGCAGCTGAGTGATGTGCACCTAAAGTCAGAGTAGTGGGAGCAGAGAGTCTCCTCACGCTACAGCATTCTACTAAAGATAGTGGAGATAGGCGCACCGCACCGCATTAAATCGCTTCAGATGGTGAATGCCTGCAGGTCTTAGTCATTATGTATGTTTTTACTGTAGCTGTCAATAGCTATGTAGTGCTGTTCAATAAGTATTTTAGGAAACTATTAGAGTGTTTAAGTCCGGTATTTCTTCTCATTAACAAGGAAACAATCCATGTGCAAGAACCATTAATAAGTCCCAAATAAGTCATCTACACAATTCAATCTATTTGAAGGCATTCATAAATTCCAGCCAATATCCTGACTTCCTTATAAATGATATACTCATTTTTTGGTATGAGCCAGGCAACATTATAAGAACTCCCAAGACTCTCAAGATGTCCATTCTCAGTTCAATTCAATTGCATATTCCATTTGTAAAGTAAACCTACGTCCACTCAACCATATCAAAATTTTCATTTGGTCTTTATACATAATAATCTTTCAAACTAAATAGATAGCCTATAATTAAAATAAAATGCAAGCTAGCTAAAAAAATAAAAAAATTAAAAAATAAACATTATTTTATGAGGTAGAGATAGAATTCTACTGTACGTTCGTGTCATCGTCATTCTAGCTTATTTGGAATGTAAAGAAATGTACTGTTACAATTCCCCCAGTCTGCCCTATATTCTTTCGGCGCTTTAAGTAAAGCCTCATGTTAGAGTAATTTTAATATTACAGAATACAGAATTCTGAATTCAGAATATGGATATGGATGTGGTATATGGATTATTACAGAATAAATCCATATACTTAATCCATATTCATCCTTCAAATACTTGTCAAAAAGTTATCCATTTAAATGTATAAAAGTAAATGCAGCATCTGGTAATTCTCTGTTTTTGTTTTGTTGTTTGATTAATATTTAATATAAAGGTATATGAGGCTACTGTCACTTTAAGACCTTATGCACGGATACGTTATATTGACACATCCGATATTTTCTTAACTGTTTAAGACTGTATTTACGTAGATACTAGTCAAGATGGGCATTTTGACATAATTTTGTGTGTATTTGCTCAAGAAAATGCAAAAGAGAACTCAATTCGGTACTTGTGTGCTGTCTGAAAGGCATCTTTCCGATAGATCCCTTCTAGACATTCTAGATAGAAACAATCTATCACAGTGTGCAAGTAACGCACTGAGTTCTCTTTCGCAGCCTCTCATGTATGAATGGCTTAAAATCACTTGAATGTTTAAACTGACAAGACTTAAAATCACTGGAAAATGATCAACTTTCTTGAGGAAGCAGCATTGGCCCAATCCATGTGCCATTGATAAATATAATCATTTCCTCATTGGTTAAAAGTGAAATGTTTAGTGTAATGTTGTTACAATTATTCAGTTAGTTTGTTCTTAGTTTCGTTTTCATGGACTTTTAGTTTTTCATCAGTCACATGTGTTCCTTTGTTTGAATGTCCCGCCACTCTTTTGTCTATGTTACTAACATGATTAGTTTGTTGTTTTCAGCTGTGTATCGTTAATTTTCCTTGTTTGTGTAACTACTTAAGTTCACCTTTTCCTGTGTTTGGTATCGTTTGTGTTAGCGTCTGTAAAAGTTGCTTTAATTATGAGCCTGTTGTGGATTACTATGTGAACTTTATGAAAATGGAGGCAGGCTTTGGCTCACATTATTTTAGTCTGCGTTATTCAGCGTGTTCTTAAATGACGTTGGTCAATAAATTCAATCCATCACATTTATTGATAGATTGTTATGATATATGCATCTGTGCAGTTCGTTGTCATAGATGCAGTTTACATAATGTGATGTGGGAGCAATACAAGAAGGAATCCCATCCACTGTAAACGAGCTTCATGCTAAGCGAGGAAGTAACTTTGTGCTTCACACAAAGGACTTGACCCAGAGCCAGCTCAAGGGCATGGATACCACAGCCCGACTTTAGAGGGGGGTTCCTTTAAGGGAATATGGCCAGGGGGTCCAAAGGACTCCCGTCCAGTCACTTTCTGAAGGGGACATGAAGTCAACCCCACATGCCACCAGGGAGGCTGACCTGGTCTAATTTAAGTCTTTGAGTCTCTAACACTATTTGCCTCACTGGTGGAGGCATCCGATAGGGAGGACTGCAGATAGTGGCAGTAAGCACTCACAGACCGGATCATAGAGACGGTCATCCTGGAGATTAGAACTCAGCATATCGCTTCCTAACCCTTGCAAACGAGGGGAGTGACTCTACTCAATCCTGGATCTACACAGTGTTTCAGAGCCCTGTGGAGGCTGGGCACTCTGAAAGGGACCCTAATAAGGCGAGCGCCTCCAGCTCTAAGGTTTATATTGCCAACAGGCAGTGTACTCAGCAAAAGTGCTATTGACCCTTTGAAGCAAGGGGATTACAATTTTACACTATCAGATTATCGAGGAGGCCTACTGTAAGGCCTACAGCTTTGACTTTCATGGACGTCAGCCCTGGCAGTGTTTTTTTAAAAAGAGTCTCTAGTATTACTTGCCTTACTTGTGGAGGCATCCGATAGTGAGGACTACAGGTAGTGGCAGTAATCACTCACAATTCGGATCATAGAGACAGGCATCCTGAGAGTAGAACTCAGTAGAACTCAGCATAGCGCTTTCTAACTCTTGCAAACGAGGTGAGTGACTCTACTCAATCCTGGATCTACACAGTGCTTCAGAGCCCTGTGGAGGCTGGGCACTCTGAAAGGGACCCAAATAAGGGGAGCGCCTCCAGCTCTAAGGTTTACATTGAAAACAGGCAGTGTAATCAGCAGAAGTGCTATCGACCCTTTTAAGCAGGGTTTCTCAAACTCGGTCCTGGAGGGCCACTGTCCTGCACAGTTTAGCTCCAACTCTGATCAAACACACCTGAGCAAGCTAATCAATGTCTTCAGGATCACTAGAAACTCACAGCTAGGTGTGTTTGATCAGGGTTGGAGCTAAACTGTGCAGGACAGTGGCCCTCCAGGACCGAGTTTGAGAAACCCTGCTTTAAAGCAAGGGGAGTAAAATCTTATGCTACCGGACTATCGAGGAGGCCCACTGTAAGGCCTACAGCTTCGAATGTCACGGGCGTCAGCCCAGGCAGTGCTTCGGCTCTAAGGGAGCATACTCAACTATCGCAAATGGGAGGGAGTAACTAATTTGTCTCTACCTGAGCCTGGGTGGTGAAGGGTGGTATCATACGAGCTATGGGCTAAGTACTCTAAATAAAGACCCTAACAAGGGGAGTACTATCAGCATGACCCTGAGGAATGTATCAGGGTCGAGGCCTATTATCTTGTATTGATTTTACAAGACAGATTTTACATACTCTACTAAACCCAAGGAAATGGAGGCCACAGTAATCGGCCAACGACATTCAACCTTAAAGCTACACTGTGTGATATTTTCCCCCATCTAGCGGTGAAATTGTATATGACTACCCAGTGAATATTAGTTTCTGTTCCTTTCAATTTCGAGGGCGTTTTAACTCCTACGGTGGCCGTATTATTCCAAGATTAACATGGCTTCCAGTTCGACTTCGTCCAATTGCGCCTTTAAAACTATTCATCACCTGTGATCCGTCGCAGCACAGATTTATGTTACAAGGTAAACAATACTTTTTCACCAATGACGTGAGGAAAAGTAACGCAAGTTATACTAGAGGTCATTCTGGCGTTATGCACAACCATGCTATGGTTAGACAAGCAAGTATAAAACTTCGAATTTACACAAATAGGCTGAATTACCTGTTGAGAAGAAAGCAGGCAACTTCGGCGTCCCTTATAAAATCTTTGCTCCTCATGAGCTCTTTCCATCTGGGAAAAGTTACTCCAATATTGACTTTGGTCTTGCTGATTTGCCTGTCGCATTGACGTTTTAATTCTCTCTTTCGCTTCCTTGGCGACTCTGCTACATGTCCTTGAGAATAGGCGTGATCCTCCATCAGCAATCTTTCAAATCTGCCGGCAGTCGCGAGTAATCTCCCCCTTGCATTCGTCTCTGTGTCACTGAGTGTAAAGCGCGAAAGGCGAAGCTTGAATTTACAGGTATGTCCCTCTTTGGCTAATGTAGTTTCAAGATGGAGGGGCAACATGGCGACCGGCATTCGAACCCCTCACCCGTATGTACTTTCAATGGCAGATTATAAACTTACGAGAATACTTTATTACTTGGAAGAAGTAAATATACATTAATGAGCACATATATTTTTGAAAGAACTAAGTGTTTTTTGCTAAGAATCAACTAAAAAAATTACACAGTGTAGCTTTAAGACTTGAGATATTTTATTCAAGGGAAAATCCTTTTTCAATTGTAAGGCCTTGCTGGAGACACAATACTTAGCTCTAAAGGGTGGAGGCCTGAGCATACTGCTTCTTACTTTCTAGAAAAAAAAAAAGGCCTAACAACGCCCATGAGATATCTGCATGGGAGGCTTTTTGAAGATAGCCTGCTACCTATGCTGCTATCTACCCTGTAACACCACCAGCATTCTTACGCCTAGTGCAAAGGGCGGGCCTTGGCTAGGCGACTCTTGTAGTAAGAGAAGGCCAGTACTAGAAACAACCAGATCTACACGAAAAATTGTCCTGGTTATTAACCCCCTGGGGTCGGCAATCACGCCGGCGTGATCTGCTCGCTTTTTTTCTTATCAGTGCAAAAGAGACTCAAGATACTCTATTTTGATCTTACATATAGTGTTATACCATTATCATTTGATCCTGTTAAGTGTCTAATTTTTTCTGTGTATCCTCACAATAAAAACAAAGTGTTGTGCTTTTTGCCAAATATAGAAAAATAAACATGATGCGAGTTCTGCCTTCTCTATGTCAGTGAAGTCTGTAAAGTCCAAAAATGAACTGTAACTCAGCGAATACTCAGTCACTCAGGCATACGGGCACACAGTCATAAAGCTTGAATTATCTTCTTTTAAATGAAGTAATTTATATAAAAAACAAATCTCAGTTTATGTAATCTGTATGAAAAGAGAGAGATGTCAGTCGTTCTCATTTCAGATCATTATAGCTCATTAAGTGCAAATGTGAACACGCCCACGGAGAGCGCGTGCTATTCAAACGCAAACAGACTCATGCACTTTACATCATCTTGCTTCGCTGTGAGGAATAATCCTGGGAAATTTACCTCAGAATTGCTTCGAGGAGCAACGGATCCAGCTGAGGACTGTGAATAGTAAGTTCTTTATTCTTAAGTGCTTTGTTCTAATCGTGATATGCAATAGTGTCTGTAAACCGCAAAAAGACTGTTTAAATATGAATCGCGTGTCTGTGTGTGAATGAATGAACGGCACAGATGCGCACTGTTGTTTACTAAGACTGTTTAAATATGAATCGCGTTTCTGTGTGTGATGAATGAACGGCACAGCTGTAGTAAACAACAGCACGCATCTGTGCCGTTCATTCACACTTGCACTTACATTAGTAAACTTTATTTTTACATGAAAACATCTACTAGTTTAGCTTTTACCAAAATATATTGCTATACTGAGGTGAGTAAAAATCGACTGAAATATGTTGAAATAAAATGTCTTTGTATAAGCAATGTATTAAACTGCAAATTTACATTTATATGCTAATATATCATAAAAACGATAGGCCTATGTTACAGACAAAATATGAATGTTTAGACAAGATTTCGTTGATTAGTTTTGGATAGATTATACAGTTTTTACTGTAAAAAAGACTACTGTCATATCAAATAAGCTTTTGTTCGCCAATTTCTGCTCATATGCAAAATATATAGTATGTGATGTTTTGTCAAAAATAAAGTAGGTATATTGAATTATCAACTAAGATGTTATTATAGTGTCTGTTCCAATATTCAAACTAATGAATCCTTAACTTTGAAATGCGTATGATAAAATGTATACTTTTTAAAAAGAAAGATTACACTAGAAATATTGTTAAAAATGTAATTGTTATGTAATTGTTGACAACGCTTGACTTTGTAGTTCTCTCTGGAGCTTGACAGAGCGGTGGCCTCAGTGCAATAACTCCCGATAGGGAGGAAGCCATTTCACACAAAAAAATGTCTGTTTGGAGCTCGGATGAACAGTGGCCTTACTAGATAATTTTTCCATACAGCCAACCTGTTCACTACTACAGATTGGCACTACCTGCTATATAAGCCTGACGACTCTAACATAAGAGGAGGCCTATGGGAAGGGTATGCATATATGGGAACTTCAGGGCCCTAATTTCACCATCCTATGAAAACCATATCTGTCAGCAGATCACCCTGGTATGCTTGCAACACCGTCACTGTGTGCAAGTCATCACCAGCCAGACCCACCACTGCGTATGCCCTGCCATTTAAGCGTGCTGTCATATTTCAGTGGCTTAAAAGGCAGGGCCGGGGCACTTAGTGTTGATGCCTCTGCAGACGTGAGATAGTTCACGAACATCTCGTCAACTGGGGTATCGACACATACCCGTATTTGCGCATCCTCTCAACATCAGCGTAGTTCGCTGAAGGTGATGAATGCGCGCTGAATATGGGTTCTTCCATGCCTTTCCGATCTCATTGTGTAGATCCGGCAGGAATAGAAGGCTCACGAGAGCTGGAGCTTTATGGCTGGAAAGAAACATTTGTGAAGTCTGTCACGAGCGGTCTCTTCCCTCACGCGCTCCAACAACAGCTTCTTTTTGAAGCATTGTTGAAGCACGTTCCATAATACTCAACAGCTTAACATACACGGTGCAGGGTGGCTGTGAGGGTTTGGGTTGTATATCCTCTTCACCCTCATCAGCCATCTCCTGCTCTCTTGGGCTGGTTGTTTTTATACACAGCAGAGCACTCGCTGCTGGATCAGAGGATATTAGCGACAACACACATCCTCATCCTGCAGCTCACTCTCGCTACTCTCTGAAGGGTGTGAGAGATTAACAACTCTCTCAATCTCCTCAGCGAGCTCTCTCTGAAAAACCACATGATTCTAGTCTCTGCTCTGCCTCAGCGCGAGTGGGACCTGAATCGCCTGGTACAGATGTTTTTCCATCTTCCCTCTAGAAGAGAGCAGACGAGAGTGGAGTTTTCTCAAGGGAAAAAAACTCACAATGGCACAAGCAGATCCCTCAGGAACTGATCGTGCATGCTCCGAGCCCAAACAAAAAACGGCCCATCTCTGATTATGATACGCATGAGCTTTGCTTTGAGTGTTTGTGTGCGAGCACTGTGAGTCGTTCTCCATTAAAGTGCTTTGCACTCGTCTCGCACAACGCGAGTCGATCTGGCTGAGGAGTGGGAGAGGGGTCCTTTCTCTCATTCTCTCTCCAGATCACAGCGTCCTCCCGTGCAAACTCATTGTGTGTGTTTGCGAGCTATGATTTTATGATTCTTTGTTGAAACTGCTCTAATATGAAAATAACTATATTCAGCCTTTTATCCAGACCACGCATTTGCTGATACTAGAACTGCAAACTCTGCTGGATAAAGGGGACATATAATATGTTCCCCTCCCAGACAGACAGTCAGGTTATTACAGCTGCTATTTTCTGGTTCCCAAAAAAAATGGCGGGTTGCGTCCAATTCTAGACCTTCACGGTCTGAAGTGTTCTCTCAGAATATTAAACTTCAAAATGTTGACAGTCAGAATGATTGTGTTGCAAATTCAACACAAAGATTGGTTTGTCACAATTGACCTCAACGACGCATATTTTCATACAGAAATCCTGCCGCAACACAGGAATTGCAGAGGTTTGCTTTCAGGGGTGAAGCCTTGTCACCCTGCACATACACAAAATTAATGGATGCAGCTCGGGGCTTCATTGCAATTCCAAGGCATCCCCATTTTAAATTACATAGATGACTCACTGATTTTGGCCCAGTTTCAAGAGCTTGCGCTTTGACATTGGAATTCGTCCTCAAATTCGACTTCATGCACTTTCTAACATCCATTTTTATTGTAAGGGTTACACGCTGCGGGCTTCGTACCCTTTCTGTGTGGCTCAGACCCTGGTTCCTTGCCTTGGGTCCCACTCTAGGTGTATGTTATCGTCGCAGGATGCTAATGACAGACCCTTCCCTGACGTGTTGCCAAGCAGTCTTTGATGGCCGTCCAGCCCAAGGGGTCTTAGGTGTATGTTATCGTCGCAGGATGCTAATGACAGACCCTTCCCTGACGTGTTGCCAAGCAGTCTTAGATGGCCGTCCAGCCCAAGGGGTCTGAACAGGTTAACACAGCAGGTTCTGCTTTGGACTCATGACAAGTTCCTGTTCCTCAGGGCGATTTACACCCCTGGGCATTTGAATGTGGGAGCAGACTTTCTGTCAGGCTGCGACACATGGGGAATGGAAACGCCACCCTGAGGTAGTCAAACATATTTCGTAAAGATTTTAAAAAGTAGAGGTGGACCTCTTCGCTTCACAGGAAACGCAATGTCCCCTCTACTTCTCTATGAATCACCCAGCCCCCTAGATTTGGACGCCATGGCCCATCTGTGGCCGGTACTGCATCTATATTAATTTCCACCGATCGCTCTGCTCCCAGGAGCCTTGGCCAAGGACCGTCAACAAGGGTACTGCCTCTTATTGATGGCGTCTTGTTGGCCGACCAGAATTTGGTTCTTAGAGATGATATCCTACCTTGACGTCTCGCCCTGGGCGATTCCGGACAGGAGGGACCCTCTGTCCTCCGCCATTCACTACACTGGAGCTGGGGAAACTTCACCTACTGTGTCCAGTTTGTGCTTTTCAGACTTACGTCCACCTCACTAGACTGTGCAATTTTTCATTTGCTTTGGGGCGGGGATGACCGCCACCAAGCAAACAATGTCATACTGGGTGTGGGATGCTATTGCTCTAGCCTATGAGGCGCGCGGTCAAGCTTCGCCTCCAGGAGTTAGGGCTCATTCCACCAGGGGGGTTGCATCCTCCAAGGCTTTGGCAAGAGGCGCCCCCTTGAAACAAGTATGTGAGCAGGCTCGTCCTCTCCGCACACATTTATCAGATTTTATAGTTTGGATGTTCATGTTACTCTGGGCTCAAACATCCTTGAGTCAACATCCCAAGCTCATGTCTGAGGCCTTTCTCATGTTTGTGCGCACACACTACACAACCTTAGTTGTCCAGACACTTCCAGTGCGGTGGCTTTGGTATTCTCGTTCCCATAGTGCTAATTCAGCGCACCATTGAGAGTAGCTTTTGAAAGGGAACGTCTTGGGTTACTTGACTGTAACCCTGTTCCCTGAAAAAGCGGGAACAAGATGCTGCGCTGCGTTGCCGCACTGGGGACGTGTTCAGATGTGTAATGGAAGCAGGATAGAAGAATGTACAGGTTTCCAGCCTGAGCTGCAGGGCGAAATCAAATTGCCGGCAGATCGGGCTGGGTTTACCCAGTCTAAGGCATTCCTATAGTGTCGTAAAACTTATGACGCAGCGCGAGTTTCCCCTGAGTGTTACAGGGGCCCTGATTACTATACAAATAAACTTGAATTTAATTAATATTCTCGTATATGAAGTATGCATAGAAAAATCAGCAGACTGAACTATTGTGTTTCTCTCAAAGAAGCAATCAGATGGTATAGTAATTTTACAAATTCATATAAATTAAATTAATTATTTATGCAAACATCCTGTAACACAGAACGTTAACAGGCTGCAGGTTGGAAAAAATTCAAATGCTAATGCCTGTTGCTTAATGATATTTATATTAATATGGAGTCAACAATGTTTTCCAGACTAAGAGCAGATAGTTGCCTTTGGAGACATGATGTATATCAACATACAGACACTGAGACCTAAAGTCACAGTGCAGACCTATAGACAGCTCATTCATGCGAACACAGCCTATAGGAAAACAGTGTTTTACTCCATTCTTGTCTAGACGTGTTTCACCTGAAGCTTGCTGCGTCACTATGAGCTTTGCTGTGAAAATCAATAGCTGCATTAGTTTTGTTCAAATTCCACTCCAGCTAGGTATGATCAACAGCGTCACCTGTCTTGATAGAACAGAAAAGGTAGTAATGTATAATGTGTAAGACCACAATGCTTATAAATATAATTATTATATATTATCTGCATACAAACTAAAGGATCCATAGTACAAAAAAATACTATCAGGCTAATGCATGTTGAATGACAAAACTGGTATTATCTGAATCAGCAGACTTTACATAGATTTTACATTTAATCTACATACATTTATTGAAAATGTTTGATGGGGAGGGTTGTAACACTACATTTCCCATTTTATTTCTCTGTACAGACAAAGATGAACAGTGCAAAAAGCCAACATTTTTTGTGTGACTAACAATCATGCACACCTTTTTTGACTCAGTTTTATTTATTTTTTCAATATTTGTTCAATATTTCGAGCATATATTTGATGCCTAAACAAGCTGTGTAGGCAGAGGCTGTGTTGTGTAAAGCAGAAATGCTAAACAGCGAATGATTTTGAGTTGGCCTTACCATTACGATTGTTTTCTGTTTAATAATCAAAGCCGTGTTCACGTGCGTCAGTGTGCACCGTTGAACCAAGGGGGTTAGGGCTTCTCTCACGCTTGCACACTTTCACCCAGCGGTGTGGGGTTTGGGATCGAGGCATCAGTATTTTAATTGCCTCGCTTCTCATGCGAGAAGAGTTCGGAGTCTGCTTTGCCTGGAGGGCGGCTGGCCATCGCTCTTTCCCCGGCCTCCTCAGCACGCACACGGGGAGTAGCATTAGTCTAATTAGCAGTGGTATTTTTGTGGCTTGTTTTCTTAAATTTGAAATGTGTGATCTGAATTAAATATCCCTCAGTATTTGTTCCTAATAAAAAAAGAAAAAAAACACACAGAGGAACAGAAACACTAACCTTACCCTCTTAGTCCTCATACGAAAGTAATTTAGCCTTGCAGAGAACTGTGTGCATTCTTTTCTGGGACCACTTCTCTCAGTGGGTGTCTGTGGGCCCTCAGTGCCAGTAATTGCTTCCATACCTCCAGAGAGAGCTGTGCGCTGTGGCCCTACCATGTGCTCCAACACGTGGGATGCTTTCATCACATCCCTACTCAGACTCCCACCAATATACGCACACACACATACACACAGCGCTACTCCACCTTCACTCCGGCTCTCTGGCACAATTTCACTACACTTACACCCCTTTTGATCCTTCCAGCACAAGCTTCCCAATCGCCTCTCTCTGCAAGACACTAGACACTATTCAACATGCCCTGAAGTCATATAAGCAAGAAGTTCTTCTCAATCTGCCATACTGCAAAGCACAAAGCCCAGAGCTCTGAGAATGTGTAGCTGAAATGGCTGCCGATTGGATGGTGGTCTGGGGCTGTATTGTCAGAGCTAACTGCTTCCTCAAAGACAGTTTTTATTAAAATGATGTTTACAATATGCCTTTTATGAGCCTCAGATGTAGTAAAACAGCTCTTGTAAAGTGTGTTAAATCAGCACAGCTCAGTGGTGCTGATGTAAGAATATGAATCTTTGAGAAACTTCATGAGAACTATTGCAGCGCTTTGGCATGGTTTCTCACCACGGTGCCTAATTGACATAGGTGGCATGTCAAAACAAACCGCAAGTACACATGAAATGAACTACATGCACAGTCAGTTTAAATAAAGAAACACTGGTCACACAGAAGTGTTTGCCTGCATATGTTTCTGGCGGAGGTATGGTCTGCCATAGCTAGAACAATACAGGGATGTTATGCAGACAAGAACAGATTATAGGAAAGAGAGAGAGAGTATAAAGGACACTCTACCATTGACTGCTCGTATTATAACAGGCCGCCTTCAGTCTGAATGGAAACAGCAGATGCCGGGATAGCACGCAGTCCCTCTAGTGAAGACACTGTGAACCAACACTGATCACAGGACAGAAACAGAAGGCCAGTGGTTTCGCGCGAATATGTGAATGTGGAATGTTGAGTTTATGAAAATGAAATTGCAAAAATAACAACCTATGCTAATCTGGAAAATCATGCCTCTCCTACATTTTTGCAAAACTCAAAAAGCCGATACATAAAATACACTACAGATTCCAGCTGAAATAAACTCTAGTGGCAGTAAAATACCACCCAACTTTTATTTATTTTTTCACACAAATTATGACTACACTCTTAGAAAAAAAAGGTTTAATGGGGTTCAGTATAGAACCCTAGGGTTCTTGACTCAATTTTAAAGAACCCTTTAAGCCAAGGTTCTATATAAGGAGAAATGTCTTAAATGATTACATAACACTTTCATGTTTAATGGGTTATTTGTTTGTTTGTTTGTTTGTTTGTTTGTTTGTTTGTTTGTTTGTTTTTTCTAGTGATAAAGTGTTTACAAACTGTCTAATTCACAAAAATGTAATTAAAATTGAAAACAATAATTAAAACTAAATGAATTCAATCTAAATCCATAAAATTATGCCATGATGGGAACCCCTAAAAAGTTTTACATGGTAAACATCCTTTCACCAAGTGCAACATATGTGCATTTCACCACATTGCAATCAACCATTCAGATTTGAGTTTTAAAGTTTACAATTTATGTCAAGTGTAGGCTTACAACAATGGTTAAGTGCTTCTACATCAGTGTTATTCACCTTTCTCTCTGCTTTTATGGATAGGTAATGGGTAGGGTAAGGTTATTTGGATGAGCACCCTTTGAACTCAAACTCATGCCACCCCAAAATGATACACTGTAAAGACAACTAACCCTAAACCCTAACGCACAATATAAAAAATCTGATACACAATATAGTTTATCTGAAAATGTAATAGACTGACAACATTATAATTAAGGTTCCCTATCAGTTAGTCACGTTCGACTTTAATCGTCAGTGACTGATGAATTGGGATCTCGTCTGAGAGCGGTATCACCTTCAAGTGGTAACAGAATGAGCCAATGCACGTACTCAAAAACCCACTGCGGGAAGCTAACCATCGTGATTCTCTGGCAGCCAAGGCTTACAGTGTCGCTGGACAGGCCACCTCCGCCTTGCATGTCATGGCCCTCCTGCAGGTATACCAGGCCGAGGAACTGAAAGAAATGCACGAGAAACTCTCAGGGACCTGGCTCCCAGAACTCATGTACCTCTCGACAGCCCCTCCCTGGTGGATTCCCTTCAAAAAGGACCTGCTCTCTCAGGGACAGGTCACCATCTGGCACCTGTGTCCAGATCTCTGGAACCTCCATGTGTGGTCTCTGGATGGGACGCGGTGGGTTTAAGTGATCTACCCACAGTGGTAGCTGACACAATCAATTCAGCGAGAGCTCCCTCTATGAGGCAAGCCTACACTTTGAAGTGGAACCTCTTCATTGATCGGTGTTCTTCCCGCAGAAAAGACCCCTGTCGATGCCCCATCAATGTTGTGCTTTCTTTACTGCAAGATGGTTTGGAACGAAGGGGAAACACAGTCTCCCTCCACCCTGAAAGTGTATGTTTCCGCTATTGCTGCACATCATAATGAAGTAGATGGTAAGTCTCTAGGGAAACACGACTTGGTAGTCAGGTTCCTGAGAGGCGCCAGGAGGTTGAATGCCCCTCGGTCACGCCTCATCCCCTCTTGGGACCTCTCTGTGGTCCTGATGGCCTTACAGAGAGCACCCTTTGAGCCTTTGCAGTCAGTGGAGATTAATATCCTGTCTCTTAAACTGCTTTCCTGACTGCGCTCACTTCCATTAAGAGGGTGGGGGAACTGCAGGCATTTTCAGTTGATGAAGCGTGCCTGGAATTCGGGCCTGCCGACTCTCACGTCATCCTGAGACCCCGGCCTGGGTAAGTGCCCAAAGTTCCCATCACTCCATTTAGGGACCAGGTGGTGAACTTGCAAGCGTTGTCCCCGGAGGAGGCAGACCCACCCCTTGCGTTGCTGTGTCTTGTCCGTGCCCTGCATATGTCTCTTTGGCAGACATATGCAGAGCTGCGGGCTGGGCAACACCCAATACATTCACCAGATTTTATAATATCCGAGAGGTACCGGTGTCTTCCCGTGTGTTGTCTACAAGTAGATAGCCACGGGTCACACTTGCAGCGCCATTCCCCTCCAAGGATGGGATACGAGTGCTTATTCTGCTCCTCAGTTGAGCTCCCCAGATGGCGAACCCTGTTGGAGTTCCTCCAGCATCCTCGGCAGTCAGATGTGGTGGAGACATCAGACGCCAGGTCTAGTACTTGTGTGTATGCCCAGTTGGTCAGCCCCTGTACTGGACTAGATGCCCATATGTTGTGATTCCCCTCCTTAGGTGTTCCCATATGTGTAATTCTACAGTAACGGCTTCTCTGTTGGCGAGCCTGTGTCTTCCCTCGGCAGAGACGGGACACCGTCTCGGCTCTGAAGCAAAAGCTTAATGTAAGTATTACACGCAGGCCCTTATATAAACTGAAGCGGGGTGAAACAAATTAGGTTAAACAAATTTATTAATATTATTAAGGGGAAATATTAATAATAACTCATAATTATCAATTATGATCAGTTATTAATATTTGGGTCAGTTAATTGGATTAACTTGAGGTAGCTAAATTAATATTACAATCAATTAATCAGTTCCAACAAACTCTTTTGATTATTCATTTATTCTAAGAAAAGCATGTCTTTCATGGCCACCGAAAATTAATTATTTCTTAGCATGTACAGCGCTTAGAGCATGTAACAAGATCAAGATCATAAAAGGGACTTTGTTGCAAGCAGAGAATCAGAACCAAATACATGTTGTGCACAAGTTTTATAAACTAAATCACAAACTTAACTAAACTAAACAAACAAACATTCATACATACATACATACATACATACATGCATAGGTAAAATGGTGAGTGATATGGAACCGTAAGCAGGAAATGGAACTATGGAAAAGATCTATTTAACTATGAAAAGAACAATCAGCTTATCATTTTCAGAGCACCTCATTAAACTGATACTTGCATGGTCTGTGCAGTGGACAATTCTTGAAGTGGTTGAAAATTGAGTTTGTTGATGGGTCCGTGAGTGTCAAATGTCACTGTACAAGTTGCAATCGTTTTCTTCTCTGCTGGTTGGAGAAGATATGATGACCTTGCATGGTGGTTTCGACGCTGTTGTTGTT